>NC_134837.1:119176258-119363271 GCF_004210375.1 Tachypleus tridentatus
ATCTTATACACATTACGTGTGTCTAAAGTTATGTAACGATATCTTATATCAACGTGTGTCTAAAGCTATGTAACGATATCTTATAACAACGTGTGTCTAAAGTTATGTAACGATATATTTATACCAACGTGTGTCTAAAGTTATGTAACGATATCTTATAACATCGTCTGTCTAAAGCTATGTAACGATATCTTATAACAACGTGGTGTCTAAAGTTATGTAACGATATCTTATAAATAACAAAAGTGTGTATCTAAAGTTATGTAACGATATCTTATAACAACGTAGTGTCTAGCTATGTAACGATATCTTATAACATCGTAGTGTCTAAACCATGTAACGATATCTTATAACAACGTGTGTCTAAAGTTATGTAACGATATCTTATAACAACGTGTGTCTAAAGTTATGTAACGATATCTTATACCAACATCGTGTGTCTAAAGTTATGTAACGATATCTTATAACAATCTGTGTCTAAAGCTATGCGTAACGATATCTTATAACAATGAAATGTGTCTAAAGCTATGTAACGATATCTTATACAACGTATGTCTAAAGCATGTAACGATATCTTATAGCAACGTATGTCTAAAGCTATGTAACGATATCTTATAACAACGTGTCTAAAGTTATGTAACGATATCTTATACTAACGTGTGTCTAAAGTTATGTAACGATATCTTATAACAACTTATACGTGTCTAAAGTTATGTAACGATATCTTATAACAACGTGTGTCTAAGTAACTATATATGTAACGATATATTATAACATACGTCTCTGTCTAAATCTATATAACGATATCTTATAACAACATGTGTCTAAAGTTATGTAACAATATTTATAAAAACAAAATGTATAAAGCTATGTAACGATATCTTATAACAACGTGTGTAAAGTTATGTAACGATATCTTATACCAACGTGTGTCTAAAGTTATGTAACGATATTTTATAACAACGAGTGTCTAAAGCTATGTAACGATATCTTATACCAACGTGTGTCTAAAGTTATGTAACGATATCTTATAATAAGTGTGTCTAAAGCTATGTAACGATATCTTATACTAATAACGTGTCTAAAGTTATGTAACGATATCTTATAACAACGTGTGTCTAAAGCTATGTAACGATATCTTATAACATCGTCTGTCTAAAGCTATGTAATGATATCTTATAACAACGTGTTGTCTAAAGTTATGTAACGATATCTTATATCAACGTGTGTCTAAAGTTATGTAACGATATCTTATACACAGCAACGTGTCTAAAATCTATGTAACAATATCTTATACCAACGTGTGTCTAAAGTTATTTAACGATATCTTATACCAACGTGTGTCTAAAGTTATATAACGATATATTACACCAACATGTATAAAGTTATGTAACGATATCTCATAATAAGAAGTGTCTAAAGTTATACAACGATATCTTATAACATCGTCTCTCCAAAGCTATGTAACTATATCTTATAACAACATGTGTCTAAAGTTATGTAACGATATTTTATACTAAATGTGTGTCTAAAGATATGTAACGATATCGGATACTAAACGTGTGTCTAAAGTTATGTAACGATATCTTATACCAACGTGTGTCTAAAGCTTATATAACGATATCTTACAGCAACGTGTGTCTAAAGCTATATAAGGAAATCTTATAACATCGTCTCTCTAAAGCTATGTAACAATATTTTATACTGACACATATCTACTTATGTAATGATATCTTTCACATATACGTGTGTCTAAAGTTATGTAACAATATCTTATACCAACGTGGGTCTAAAGTTCTTTAACGATATATTGTACCAACTAATGCTGTCTAAAGTTATGTAACGATATCTTGTACCAACGTATATTGCTTACTATATATATCTTATATCTAACTTTGAACGAGATTTAAAACAACGTATGTCTAAAGTTATGTATAAGATACCTTATAACAACGTGTGTCTAAAGTAACTTACGATATCTTATACTAATGTGTGTCTAAAGCTATAAAGTAACGATATCTTATAACAACGTGTGTCTAAAGTTATGTAAGGATAACTTATAACAAGGTGTGTTTCTAAAGCTATTTATCGATATCTTAAACTAACCTGTGTCTAAAGTTATGTAACGATATCTTATACCAACGTGTGTCTAAAGTTATATAACGATATATTTTACCAACATGTATAAAGTTATGTAACGATATATTATAATAAGTAGTGTCTAAAGTTATGTAACGATATCTTATATAACGATTTCTTATACTAATTTGAGTCTAAAGCTTTATGTAACGATATCTTATGACATCGTCTGTTTGATATCTTTCAAAGCTATGTAACGATATCTTACTGACATCGTCTGTTTAAAGCTATGTAACGATATCTTATTACGTACATCGTCTGTGTCTAAAGCTATACAACGATAAATAGCTATGTAACGATACCGTATAACAACGTATGTCTCATGTAACGATATCTGATAATAATGTGTGTCTAAAGCTATGTAACGATATCTTATAACAACATACGTCTAAAGTTTTGTAACGATACTTCATAACAAGGAGTGTCTAATGTTATGTAACGATATATTATAACATCGTTTCTCTAAATCTATATATTACGATATCTTATAACAACGTGTGTCTAAAACAATTATGTAACGATATATTATAACGATATCTTATAACGTGTTAAAGTTATGTAACGATATCTTATAAAACAACGTGTCTAAAGTTATGTAACGATATCTTATACTAACGTGTCTAAAGTTATGTAACGATATCTTATAACATCGTCTGTCTAAAGTTATGTAACGATATATTATAACAGCATGTGTCTAAAGCTATGTAACGATTTCTTATACTAATTTGTGTCTAAAGTTATGTTACGATATCTTTATCACATACGTATAAAGCTATGTAAAGATATTTATTTACATCGTATCTAATGATATATAACAACGTGTTAAAAGTTAAAGTTATGTTACAATATCTTGTACCAACGCGGGTCTAAAGTTATGTAACGATATCTTATACCAACGTGTGTCTAAAGTTATATAACGATATCTTATACCAACGTGTTGTCTAAAGTTAGAAAACGATATCTTATACCAACGTGTGTCTAAAGTTATGTAACGATATCTTATACTAACGTGTGTTTAAAGTCATGTAACGATATCTTGTACCAACTTGTGTCTAAAGTTACGTAACGATATCTTAGACGTACATTGCTATAATATATCGTTATATAGCTTTAGACGTGGATTCGTATGTATCGATAAGCTATGTATCGATACCTTATAACAAAGTATGTCTTATGTAACTACATCTGATACTAATGTGTGTCTAAAGCTAAGTAACGATATCTTATACCAACGTGTCTAAAGTTATGTAACGATATCTTATACTAACGTGTGTCTAAAGTTATGCAACGATATATTATAATAAGTAGTGTCTAAAGCTATATAACGATTTCTTATACAAATTTGAGTCTAAAGCTATGTTACGATATCTTATGACATCGTCTGTTTAAAGCTATGTAACGATATCTTATGACATCGTCTGTTTAAAGCTATGTAATAATATCTTATAACAACGTGTTATTAAAGTTATGTAACGATATCTTATATCAACGTGTTTCTAAAGTTATGTAAGGATAAATTATAACAATGAGTTTCTAAACCTATTTATCGATATCTTAAACTAACCTGTGTCTAACCTTATGTAACGATATCTTATACCAACGTGTGTCTAAAATTATTTAACAATATCTTATACCAACGTGTGTCTAAAGTTATATAAGGATATATTTTACCAACATGTATAAAGTTATGTAACGATATCTCATAATAAGAAGTGTCTAAAGTTATACAACGATATCTTATAACATCGTCTCTCTAAAGCTATGCAATATCTTATAACAGCATGTGTTAAAAGTTATGTAACAATATTTTATACTAAGATGTGTCTAAAGATATGTAACGATATCGGATACTAATGTGTGTCTAAAGTTATGTAACGATATCTTATACCAACGTGTGTCTAAAATTATTTAACAATATCTTATACCAACGTGTGTCTAAAGTTATATAAGGATATATTTTACCAACATGTATAAAGTTATGTAACGATATCTCACAAATTTGAGGTGTAAGAAGTGTCTAAAGTTATACAACGATATCTTATAACATCGTCTCTAAAGCTATGCAATATCTTATAACAGCGTGTGTTTAAAGTTATGTAACAATATCTTTATACGTGTTTCTAAAGATGTGTCTAAAGATATGTAACGATATCGATATCTTATACTAATGTGTGTCTAAAGTTATGTAACGATATCTTATACCAACGTGTGTCTAAAGCTATATAACGATATCTTACAGCAACGTGTGTCTAAAGCTATATAAGGATATCTTATAACATCGTCTCTAAAGTTATGTAACAATATTTCATAACATGTTATACAACGATATCTTATAACATTATGTAATGATGTCTTTTATGTAACGTGTGTCTAAAGTTATGTAACAATATCTTGTACCAATGTGGGTCTAAAACGTTCTTTAACGATATATTGTACCAACTTGTGTCTCTAAAGTTACGTAACGATATCTTAGACGTATATTGCTATAATATATCGTTATATAGCTTTAGACACAGATTCGTATGTATCGATACCTTATAACAACGTATGTCTCATGTAACTACATCTGATACTAATGTGTGTCTAAAGCTAAGTAACGATATCTTATAACAACGTGTTTCTAAAGTTATGTAAGGATAACTTATAACAAGGAGTTTCTAAAGCTATTTATCGATATCTTAAACTAACCTGTGTGTAACCTTATGTAACTATATATTATACCAACGTGTGTCTAAAGTTATATAAGGATATATTTTACCAACATGTATAAAGTTATGTAACGATATATTGTAATAAGTAGAGTCTAAAGCTATATAACGATTTCTTATACTAATTTGAGTCTAAAGCTACGTAACGATATCTTATGAGATCGTCTGTTTAAAGCTATGTAACGATATCTTATGACATCGTCTGTTTAAAGCTATGTAATGATATCTTATGACATCGTCTGTTTAAAGCTATGTAACGATACCGTATAACAACGTATGTCTCATGTAACGATATCTGATACTAATGTGTGTTTAAAGCTATGTAACGATATCTTATAACAACGTACGTCTAAAGTTTTGTAACGATACTTCAAAACAAGGAGTGTCTAATGTTATGTAACGATATATTATAACATCGTCTCTCTAAATCTATATTACGATATCTTATAACAACGTGTGTCTAAAGTTATGTAACGATATATTATAATAACGTACGTTTAAAGTTATGTAACGATATTTTAAAACAAGGAGTGTCTAATGTTATGTAACGATATCTTATACCAACGTGTCTAAAGTTATGTAACGATATCTCATAATAAGAAGTGTCTAAAGTTATACCACGATATCTTATAACATCGTCTTTCTAAAGCTGTGTAACATCTTATAACAGCATGTGTGAAAACTTATGTGACAATATTTTATACTAACATGTGTCTAAAGTTATGTAAGAATCTCTTATCACTACGTATGTCTAAAGATATGTCTCGATATCTTATAACAACGTGTGTCTAAAGTCATGTAACGATATCTTGTACCAACGTGTGTCTAAATTTTTTTAACGATATATTGTACCAACTTGTGTCTAAAGTTACGTAACGATATCTTAGACGTACATTGCTATAATATATCGTTATATAGCTTTAGACGTGGATTCGTATGTATCGATAAGCTATGTATCGATACCTTATAACAAAGTATGTCTTATGTAACTACATCTGATACTAATGTGTGTCTAAAGCTAAGTAACGATATCTTATACCAACGTGTCTAAAGTTATGTAACGATATCTTATACTAACGTGTGTCTAAAGTTATGCAACGATATATTATAATAAGTAGTGTCTAAAGCTATATAACGATTTCTTATACAAATTTGAGTCTAAAGCTATGTTACGATATCTTATGACATCGTCTGTTTAAAGCTATGTAACGATATCTTATGACATCGTCTGTTTAAAGCTATGTAATAATATCTTATAACAACGTGTTATTAAAGTTATGTAACGATATCTTATATCAACGTGTTTCTAAAGTTATGTAAGGATAAATTATAACAATGAGTTTCTAAACCTATTTATCGATATCTTAAACTAACCTGTGTCTAACCTTATGTAACGATATCTTATACCAACGTGTGTCTAAAATTATTTAACAATATCTTATACCAACGTGTGTCTAAAGTTATATAAGGATATATTTTACCAACATGTATAAAGTTATGTAACGATATCTCATAATAAGAAGTGTCTAAAGTTATACAACGATATCTTATAACATCGTCTCTCTAAAGCTGTGTAATATCTTATAACAGCATGTGTTAAAAGTTATGTAACAATATTTTATACTAATAAGTGTCTAAAGTTATGTAACAATATCATATATCATCGTGTGTCTAAAGCAATGTAAGAATCTCTTATCACAACGTATGTCTAAAGATATGTCTCGATATCTTATAACAACGTGTGTCTAAAGTTATGTAACAATATCTTGTACCAACGTGGGTCTAAAGTTCTTTAACGATATATTGTACCAACTTGTGTCTAAAGTTACGTAACGATATCTTAGACGTATATTGCTATAATATATCGTTATATAGCTTTAGACACAGATTCGTATGTATCGATACCTTATAACAACGTATGTCTCATGTAACTACATCTGATACTAATGTGTGTCTAAAGCTAAGTAACGATATCTTATAACAACGTGTTTCTAAAGTTATGTAAGGATAACTTATAACAAGGAGTTTCTAAAGCTATTTATCGATATCTTAAACTAACCTGTGTCTAACCTTATGTAACTATATATTATACCAACGTGTGTCTAAAGTTATATAAGGATATATTTTACCAACATGTATAAAGTTATGTAACGATATATTATAATAAGTAGTGTCTAAAGCTATATAACGATTTCTTATACTAATTTGAGTCTAAAGCTACGTAACGATATCTTATGACATCGTCTGTTTAAAGCTATGTAACGATATCTTATGACATCGTCTGTTTAAAGCTATGTAATGATATCTTATGACATCGTCTGTTTAAAGCTATGTAACGATACCGTATAACAACGTATGTCTCATGTAACGATATCTGATACTAATGTGTGTCTAAAGCTATGTAACGATATCTTATAACAACGTACGTCTAAAGTTTTGTAACGATACTTCAAAACAAGGAGTGTCTAATGTTATGTAACGATATATTATAACATCGTCTCTCTAAATCTATATTACGATATCTTATAACAACGTGTGTCTAAAGTTATGTAACGATATATTATAATAACGTACGTTTAAAGTTATGTAACGATATTTTAAAACAAGGAGTGTCTAATGTTATGTAACGATATCTTATACCAACGTGTCTAAAGTTATGTAACGATATCTCATAATAAGAAGTGTCTAAAGTTATACCACGATATCTTATAACATCGTCTTTCTAAAGCTGTGTAACATCTTATAACAGCATGTGTGAAAACTTATGTGACAATATTTTATACTAACATGTGTCTAAAGTTATGTAAGAATCTCTTATCACTACGTATGTCTAAAGATATGTCTCGATATCTTATAACAACGTGTGTCTAAAGTTATGTTACAATATCTTGTACCAACGTGGGTCTAAAGTTATGTAACGATATATTATACCAACGTGTATAAAGTTATATAACGATATATTATACCAACGTGTTGTTAAAGCTAGAAAACGATATCTTATACTAACGTGTGTCTAAAGTCATGTAACGATATCTTGTACCAACGTGTGTCTAAATTTTTTAACGATATATTGTACCAACTTGTGTCTAAAGTTACGTAACGATATCTTAGACGTACATTGCTATAATATATCGTTATATAGCTTTAGACGTGGATTTGTATGTATCGATAAGCTATGTATCGATACCTTATAACAAAGTATGTCTTATGTAACTACATCTGATACTAATGTGTGTCTAAAGCTAAGTAACGATATCTTATACCAACGTGTCTAAAGTTATGTAACGATATCTTATACTAACGTGTGTCTAAAGTTATGCAACGATATATTATAATAAGTAGTGTCTAAAGCTATATAACGATTTCTTATACAAATTTGAGTCTAAAGCTATGTTACGATATCTTATGACATCGTATGTTTAAAGCTATGTAACGATATCTTATGACATCGTCTGTTTAAAGCTATGTAATAATATCTTATAACAACGTGTTATTAAAGTTATGTAACGATATCTTATATCAACGTGTTTCTAAAGTTATGTAAGGATAAATTATAACAATGAGTTTCTAAACCTATTTATCGATATCTTAAACTAACCTGTGTCTAACCTTATGTAACGATATCTTATACCAACGTGTGTCTAAAATTATTTAACAATATCTTATACCAACGTGTGTCTAAAGTTATATAAGGATATATTTTACCAACATGTATAAAGTTATGTAACGATATCTCATAATAAGAAGTGTCTAAAGTTATACAACGATATCTTATAACATCGTCTCTCTAAAGCTGTGTAATATCTTATAACAGCATGTGTTAAAAGTTATGTAACAATATTTTATACTAATAAGTGTCTAAAGTTATGTAACAATATCATATATCATCGTGTGTCTAAAGCAATGTAAGAATCTCTTATCACAACGTATGTCTAAAGATATGTCTCGATATCTTATAACAACGTGTGTCTAAAGTTATGTAACAATATCTTGTACCAACGTGGTTCTAAAGTTATGTAACGATATATTATACCAACGTGTATAAAGTTATATAACGATGTATTATACCAACGTGTTGTTAAAGTTAGAAAACGATATCTTATACTAACGTGTGTCTAAAGTCATGTACGATATCTTGTACCAACGTGTATCTAAAGTTCTTTAACGATATATTGTACCAACTTGTGTCTAAAGTTACGAAACGATATCTTAGACGTATATTGCTATAATATATCGTTATATAGCTTTAGACACAGATTCGTATGTATCGATACCTTATAACAACGTATGTCTCATGTAACTACATCTGATACTAATGTGTGTCTAAAGCTAAGTAACGATATCTTATAACAACGTGTTTCTAAAGTTATGTAAGGATAACTTATAACAAGGAGTTTCTAAAGCTATTTATCGATATCTTAAACTAACCTGTGTCTAACCTTATGTAACTATATATTATATCAACGTGTGTCTAAAGTTATATAAGGATATATTTTACCAACATGTATAAAGTTATGTAACGATATCTCATAATAAGAAGTGTCTAAAGTTTTACAACAATATCTTATAACATCGTCTCTCTAAAGCTGTGTAATATCTTATAACAGCACGTGTTAAAAGTTATGTAACAATATTTTATACTAACATGTGTCTAATGTTATGCAACGATATCATATATCATCGTGTGTCTAAAGCAATGTAAGAATCTCTTATCACAACGTTTGTCTAAAGATATGTTTCGATATCTTATAACAACGTGTGTCTAAAGTTATGTAACAATATCTTATACCAACGTGTCTAAAGTTATATAACGATATATTATACCAACGTGTTGTTAAAGTTAGGTAACGATATCATATATCATTGTGTGTCAAAAGCAATGTAAGAATCTCTTATCACAACGTGTGTCTTAAGTTATGTAATGATATCTTTCACTGACGTGTGTCTAAAGTCATGTAACGATATCTTGTACCAAAGTGTGTCTAAAGTTCTGTAACGATATATTGTACCAACTTGTGTCTAAAGTTACGTAACGATATCTTATACGAATCTGTCTCTAAAGCTATATAACGATATATTATAGCAATGTACGTCTAAAGCTATGTAACGACACCGTATAACAACGTATGTCTCATGTAACGATATCTGATACTAATGTTTGTCTAAAGCTATGTAACGATATTTTATAACAACGTACGTCTAAAGTTTTGGAACGATACTTCATAACACGGAGTGTCTAATGTTATGTAACGATATCTTATACCAACGTGTCTAAAGTTATGTAACAATATCTTATACCAACGTGTGTCTAAAGCTATGTAACGATACTTTATAACACCGTCTCTCTAAAGCTATGTAACGATATCTTATAACAGCATGTGTTAAAAGTTATGTAACAATATTTTATACTGACACATGTCTAAAGTTATGTAATGATATCTTATAACATCGGCTGTTTCAAGTTATGTAACGATATCTTATAACAACGTGTCTCTAAAGTTATGCAACAATAATTTATACTAACGTGTGTCTAAAGTCATATAACGGTATCTCAATAAAATGTGCGTCTAAAGCTATGTAAGAATATCTTATAACAACGTATGTCTAATGCTGTGTAACGATATCTTATACCAACGTGTGTCTAAACTTATGTAACGATATATTATAACAACATGTATAAAGTTATGTTGTAACGATATCTCATAATGAGAAGTGTCTAAAGCTATATAACGAAATCTTATAACATCATCTTTCTAAAACTATGTAACGATATCTTATAACAGGATGTGTTAAAAGTTATGTGATAATATTTTATACTAACATGTGTCTAAAGTTATGTAACGATATCTTATAACATCGTTTGTGTAAAGCTATGTAACAATCTCTTATCACATGGTATGTCTAAAGATATCTATCGATATCTTATACCAACGTGTCTGAAGTTATGCAACGATATCTCATACAAACGTGTATCAAATGTTATGTAACGATATCTTATACAAACGTCTCTAAAGTTATGTAACGATATCTTATACGTGTGTCTAAAGTTATGTTACGATATATTATAATAAGTAGTGTCTAAAGCTATGTAACGATATTTTATATCATCGTGTGTCTAAAGCTATATAACGAAATCTTAGAACACCGTCTCTCTAAAGCTATGTAACGATATCTTATAACAGCATGTGTTAAAAGTTATGTAACAATATTTTATACTGACACATGTCGAAAGTTATGTAATGATATCTTATAAGAACGTGTTATTAAAGTTAAGTAACGATATCTTATATCAACGTGTGTGTGAAGTTATGTAGCGATATATTATAATAAGTATTGTGTAAAGCTATGTAACGATATCTTATACCAACGTGTGTCTAAAGCTGTGTAACGATATACTATACCAACATGTATAGTTATGTAACGATATCTTATACCAACGTGTGTCTAAAGCTGTGTAACGATATCTTATAACATCGTCTGTGTAAAGCTGTGTAATGATATCTTATAACAACGTGTGATTAAAGTTATGTAACGAATTTTTATACCAACGTGTATCTAAAGCTATGTAACGATATCTTATAACATCGTCTGTGTAAAGCTGTGTAATGATATCTTATAACAATGTTTGTCAAAAGTTATGTAACGATATCTTATAACAAGGGTGTCCAAAGCTATGTAACGATATCTTATAACAAGTAGTGTCCAAAGCTGTGTAACGATATCTTATAACATCGTCTGTGTAAAGCTGTGTAATGATATCTTATAACAACGTGTGATTAAAGTTATGTAACGATTTTTTATACCAACGTGTATCTAAAGCTATGTAACGATATCTTATAACATCGTCTGTGTAAAGCTGTGTAATGATATCTTATAACAATGTTTGTCAAAAGTTATGTAACGATATCTTATAACAAGGAGTGTCCAAGCTATGTAACGATATCTTATAACAAGTAGTGTCCAAAGCTGTGTAACGATATCTTATAACATCGTCTGTGTAAAGCTGTGTAATGATATCTTATAACAACGTGTGATTAAAGTTATGTAACGATTTTTATACCAACGTGTATCTAAAGCTATGTAACGATATCTTATAACATCGTCTGTGTAAAGCTGTGTAATGATATCTTATAACAAGGAGTGTCCAAAGCTATGTAACGATATCTTATAACAAGGAGTGTCCAAAGCTATGTACCGATATCTTATAACAAGTAGTGTCCAAAGCTCTGTAACAATATTATATAAAAACGTGTATAATGCTATGTAATGATATCTTATACCAAGGAGTGTCTAAAGTTATGTAACGATATCTTATACCAACGTGTGTCTCAAGTTATGTAACGATATCTTATAACATCGTCTGTCTAAAGATATGTAGCGATATCTTATACTAACGCGTGTTTGAGGTTATGAAACGATATCCTATTCCAACGTGGGTCTAAAGTTATGAAACGATATCTTATGCTGACGTGTGACTAAAGCTATGTAACTACATCTTATACCAAGGGTGTCTAAATTTATGTAACGAGATCTTATACCAACGATGTGAAAAATTATGTAATGATTTCTTATAACATCGTCTCTCTAAAATTATGTAACGAAATCTCATACTAACGTGTGTCCAAAGTATTGTAACGATATCTGATAATAATGTGTGTCTAAAGCTATGTAACGATATCTTAAAACAACGTATGTCTAAAGTTATGTGAGGATAACTTTTACAAGGAGTATCTAAAGCTTTTTATCGATATTTTAAACTAACGTGTGTCTAAAGTTATGTAACGATATATTATACCAACATGTACAGTTATGTAACGATATCTTATAACAACGTACGTCTAAAGTTATGTAACAATATCTTATACCAACGTGTGTCTAAAGGTATGTGACGAAATCTTATGGCATCGTCTTGTTAAACCTATGTAATGATATCTTATAACAACGTATTATTAAAGTTATGTAATGATATCTTATATCCACTTGTGTCTAAAGTTGTGTTACGATATCTGATAATAATGTGTGTCTAAAGCAATGTAACGATATCTTAAAACAACGTATGTCTAAAGTTATGTAACGATATCTTATAACATTGTCTGTCTAAAGTTTTGTAACGATATCTTATACCAACGTGTGTCTAAAGTTATGAAACGATATCTTATACTAACGTGTGGCTAAAGCTATGTAACGACATCTTATACCAACGAGTGTCTAAATTTATGTAACGATATCTTAGAACATCGTCTGTCTAAAGTTATGAAAAGACATCTTATAACAACGTACGTCTAAAGTTATGTAACGATATCTTATAACAAGGAGTGTCTAATGTAATGTAACGATATCTTATACCAACGTGTCTCTAAAGCTATGTAACGATACCTTGTGCCAACGTTTGTCTAAAGTTCTGTAACGATATATTGTACCAACTTGTGTCTAAAGTTACGTAACGATATCTTATACCAATCTGTGTCTAAAGCTATATAACGATATATTATAGCAATGTTCGTCTAAAGCTATGTAACGATACCGTATTACAACGTATGTCTAAAGATATATATCGATATCTTACAGCAACGTATGGATAAATCTATGTAGCGATATCTTATACCAACGTGTGTCTAAAGCTATGTAACGATATCGTATACCAACGTGTGTCTAAAGCTATATAACGATATCTTATAGCAACGTGTGTCTAAAGCTATATAACGAAATCTTATAACATCGTCTCTCTAAAGCTATATAACGAAATCTTATAACATCGTCTTTCTAAAACTATGTAACGATATCTTATAACAGGATGTGTTAAAAGTTATGTGATAATATTTTATACTAACATGTGTCTAAAGTTATGTAACGATATCTTATAACATCGTTTGTGTAAAGCTATGTAACAATCTCTTATCACATGGTATGTCTAAAGATATCTATCGATATCTTATACCAACGTGTCTGAAGTTATGCAACGATATCTCATACAAACGTGTATCAAATGTTATGTAACGATATCTTATACAAACGTCTCTAAAGTTATGTAATGATATCTTATACGTGTGTCTAAAGTTATGTTACGATATATTATAATAAGTAGTGTCTAAAGCTATGTAACGATATTTTATATCATCGTGTGTCTAAAGCTATATAACGAAATCTTAGAACACCGTCTCTCTAAAGCTATGTAACGATATCTTATAACAGCATGTGTTAAAGTTATGTAACAATATTTTATACTGACACATGTCGAAAGTTATGTAATGATATCTTATGACATCGTCGGTTTAAAGCTATGTAATGATATCTTATAAGAACGTGTTATTAAAGTTAAGTAACGACATCTTATATCAACGTGTGTGTGAAGTTATGTAGCGATATATTATAATAAGTATTGTGTAAAGCTATGTAACGATATCTTATACCAACGTGTGTCTAAAGTTATGTAACGATATACTATACCAACATGTATAGTTATGTAACGAAATATTATACCAACGTGTGTCTAAAGCTGTGTAACGATATCTTATAACATCGTCTGTGTAAAGCTGTGTAATGATATCTTATAACAACGTGTGATTAAAGTTATGTAACGAATTTTTATACCAACGTGTATCTAAAGCTATGTAACGATATCTTATAACATCGTCTGTGTAAAGCTGTGTAATGATATCTTATAACAATGTTTGTCAAAAGTTATGTAACGATATCTTATAACAAGGAGTGTCCAAGCTATGTAACGATATCTTATAACAAGTAGTGTCCAAAGCTGTGTAACGATATCTTATAACATCGTCTGTGTAAAGCTGTGTAATGATATCTTATAACAACGTGTGATTAAAGTTATGTAACGATTTTTATACCAACGTGTATCTAAAGCTATGTAACGATATCTTATAACATCGTCTGTGTAAAGCTGTGTAATGATATCTTATAACAAGGAGTGTCCAAAGCTATGTAACGATATCTTATAACAAGGAGTGTCCAAAGCTATGTACCGATATCTTATAACAAGTAGTGTCCAAAGCTCTGTAACAATATTATATAAAAACGTGTGTATAATGCTATGTAATGATATCTTATACCAAGGAGTGTCTAAAGTTATGTAACGATATCTTATACCAACGTGTGTCTCAAGTTATGTAACGATATCTTATAACATCGTCTGTCTAAAGATATGTAGCGATATCTTATACTAACGCGTGTTTGAGGTTATGAAACGATATCCTATTCCAACGTGGGTCTAAAGTTATGAAACGATATCTTATGCTGACGTGTGACTAAAGCTATGTAACTACATCTTATACCAAGGAGTGTCTAAATTTATGTAACGAGATCTTATACCAACGATGTGAAAAATTATGTAATGATTTCTTATAACATCGTCTCTCTAAAATTTTGTAACGAAATCTCATACTAACGTGTGTCCAAAGTATTGTAACGATATCTGATAATAATGTGTGTCTAAAGCTATGTAACGATATCTTAAAACAACGTATGTCTAAAGTTATGTGAGGATAACTTTTACAAGGAGTATCTAAAGCTTTTTATCGATATTTTAAACTAACGTGTGTCTAAAGTTATGTAACGATATATTATACCAACATGTACAGTTATGTAACGATATCTTATAACAACGTACGTCTAAAGTTATGTAACAATATCTTATACCAACGTGTGTCTAAAGGTATGTGACGAAATCTTATGGCATCGTCTTGTTAAACCTATGTAATGATATCTTATAACAACGTATTATTAAAGTTATGTAATGATATCTTATATCCACTTGTGTCTAAAGTTGTGTTACGATATCTGATAATAATGTGTGTCTAAAGCAATGTAACGATATCTTAAAACAACGTATGTCTAAAGTTATGTAACGATATCTTATAACATTGTCTGTCTAAAGTTTTGTAACGATATCTTATACCAACGTGTGTCTAAAGTTATGAAACGATATCTTATACTAACGTGTGGCTAAAGCTATGTAACGACATCTTATACCAACGAGTGTCTAAATTTATGTAACGATATCTTAGAACATCGTCTGTCTAAAGTTATGAAAAGACATCTTATAACAACGTACGTCTAAAGTTATGTAACGATATCTTATAACAAGGGTGTCTAATGTAATGTAACGATATCTTATACCAACGTGTCTCTAAAGCTATGTAACGATACCTTACCAACGTTTGTCTAAAGTTCTGTAACGATATATTGTACCAACTTGTGTCTAAAGTTACGTAACGATATCTTATACCAATCTGTGTCTAAAGCTATATAACGATATATTATAGCAATGTTCGTCTAAAGCTATGTAACGATACCGTATTACAACGTATGTCTAAAGATATATATCGATATCTTACAGCAACGTATGGATAAATCTATGTAGCGATATCTTATACCAACGTGTGTCTAAAGCTATGTAACGATATCGTATACCAACGTGTGTCTAAAGCTATATAACGATATCTTATAGCAACGTGTGTCTAAAGCTATATAACGAAATCTTATAACATCGTCTCTCTAAAGCTATATAACGAAATCTTATAACATCGTCTTTCTAAAACTATGTAACGATATCTTATAACAGGATGTGTTAAAAGTTATGTGATAATATTTTATACTAACATGTGTCTAAAGTTATGTAACGATATCTTATAACATCGTTTGTGTAAAGCTATGTAACAATCTCTTATCACATGGTATGTCTAAAGATATCTATCGATATCTTATACCAACGTGTCTGAAGTTATGCAACGATATCTCATACAAACGTGTATCAAATGTTATGTAACGATATCTTATACAAACGTCTCTAAAGTTATGTAACGATATCTTATACGTGTGTCTAAAGTTATGTTACGATATATTATAATAAGTAGTGTCTAAAGCTATGTAACGATATTTTATATCATCGTGTGTCTAAAGCTATATAACGAAATCTTAGAACACCGTCTCTCTAAAGCTATGTAACGATATCTTATAACAGCATGTGTTAAAAGTTATGTAACAATATTTTATACTGACACATGTCGAAAGTTATGTAATGATATCTTATGACATCGTCGGTTTAAAGCTATGTAATGATATCTTATAAGAACGTGTTATTAAAGTTAAGTAACGATATCTTATATCAACGTGTGTGTGAAGTTATGTAGCGATATATTATAATAAGTATTGTGTAAAGCTATGTAACGATATCTTATACCAACGTGTGTCTAAAGTTATGTAACGATATACTATACCAACATGTATAGTTATGTAACGAAATATTATACCAACGTGTGTCTAAAGCTGTGTAACGATATCTTATAACATCGTCTGTGTAAAGCTGTGTAATGATATCTTATAACAACGTGTGATTAAAGTTATGTAACGAATTTTTATACCAACGTGTATCTAAAGCTATGTAACGATATCTTATAACATCGTCTGTGTAAAGCTGTGTAATGATATCTTATAACAAGGAGTGTCCAAAGCTATGTAACGATATCTTATAACAAGGAGTGTCCAAAGCTATGTACCGATATCTTATAACAAGTAGTGTCCAAAGCTCTGTAACAATATTATATAAAAACGTGTGTATAATGCTATGTAATGATATCTTATACCAAGGAGTGTCTAAAGTTATGTAACGATATCTTATACCAACGTGTGTCTCAAGTTATGTAACGATATCTTATAACATCGTCTGTCTAAAGATATGTAGCGATATCTTATACTAACGCGTGTTTGAGGTTATGAAACGATATCCTATTCCAACGTGGGTCTAAAGTTATGAAACGATATCTTATGCTGACGTGTGACTAAAGCTATGTAACTACATCTTATACCAAGGAGTGTCTAAATTTATGTAACGAGATCTTATACCAACGATGTGAAAAATTATGTAATGATTTCTTATAACATCGTCTCTCTAAAATTTTGTAACGAAATCTCATACTAACGTGTGTCCAAAGTATTGTAACGATATCTGATAATAATGTGTGTCTAAAGCTATGTAACGATATCTTAAAACAACGTATGTCTAAAGTTATGTGAGGATAACTTTTACAAGGAGTATCTAAAGCTTTTTATCGATATTTTAAACTAACGTGTGTCTAAAGTTATGTAACGATATATTATACCAACATGTACAGTTATGTAACGATATCTTATAACAACGTACGTCTAAAGTTATGTAACAATATCTTATACCAACGTGTGTCTAAAGGTATGTGACGAAATCTTATGGCATCGTCTTGTTAAACCTATGTAATGATATCTTATAACAACGTATTATTAAAGTTATGTAATGATATCTTATATCCACTTGTGTCTAAAGTTGTGTTACGATATCTGATAATAATGTGTGTCTAAAGCAATGTAACGATATCTTAAAACAACGTATGTCTAAAGTTATGTAACGATATCTTATAACATTGTCTGTCTAAAGTTTTGTAACGATATCTTATACCAACGTGTGTCTAAAGTTATGAAACGATATCTTATACTAACGTGTGGCTAAAGCTATGTAACGACATCTTATACCAACGAGTGTCTAAATTTATGTAACGATATCTTAGAACATCGTCTGTCTAAAGTTATGAAAAGACATCTTATAACAACGTACGTCTAAAGTTATGTAACGATATCTTATAACAAGGAGTGTCTAATGTAATGTAACGATATCTTATACCAACGTGTCTCTAAAGCTATGTAACGATACCTTGTGCCAACGTTTGTCTAAAGTTCTGTAACGATGTATTGTACCAACTTGTGTCTAAAGTTACGTAACGATATCTTATACCAATCTGTGTCTAAAGCTATATAACGATATATTATAGCAATGTTCGTCTAAAGCTATGTAACGATACCGTATTACAACGTATGTCTAAAGATATATATCGATATCTTACAGCAACGTATGGATAAATCTATGTAGCGATATCTTATACCAACGTGTGTCTAAAGCTATGTAACGATATCGTATACCAACGTGTGTCTAAAGCTATATAACGATATCTTATAGCAACGTGTGTCTAAAGCTATATAACGAAATCTTATAACATCGTCTCTCTAAAGCTATATAACGAAATCTTATAACATCGTCTCTCTCAAGCTATGTAACGATATCATATAACAGCATGTGTTAAAAGTTATGTAACAATATTTTATACTGACACATGTCTAAAGTTATGTAACGATATCTTGTAACAACGTGTGTCTAAAGTTATGTAACAATAATTTATACTAATGTGTGTCTAAAGTTATGTAACGATATCTTATAACATCGTCTTTTTAACGCTATGTAAAGATATCTTATAACAAGGTATTATTAAAGTTATGTAATGATATCTTATATCAACTTGTGTCTAAAGTTATGTTACGATATCTGATAATAATGTGTGTCTAATGCTATGTAACGATATCTTAAAACAACGTATGTCTAAAGTTATGTAAGGATAACTTATAACAAGGAGTTTGTAAAGCTAATTATCGATATCTTAAACTAACCTGTGTCTAACTTCATGTAACGATATCTTATACCAACGTGTGTTTAAAGCTATGTAACGATATCTTATACCAACGTGTGTCTAAAGCTATATAACGATATCTTATAGCAACGTGTGTCTAAAGCTATATAACGATATCTTATAGCAACGTGTGTCTAAAGCTATATAACGAAATCTTATAACATCGTCTCTTTAAAGCTATGTAACGATATCTTATAACAGCATGTGTTAAAAGTTATGTAACAATATTTTATACTGACACATGTCTAAAGTTATGTAACCATATCTTGTAGTAACGTGTGTCTAAAGCTATGTAACGATATCATATACCAACGTGTGTCCAAAGTTATGTGACGATTACTGATACCAACGAGTGTCTAAAACTATGTAATAGTTTACGGCTGGTTAACTCTCTATCTCCCAACACATACAGAGAATTATTTTAACGTTACAATAAACGAAGCACCTGTATGGTTGATAAAAGAAATCGAACCAGAATTTCCAGTCGTAAAACGTTACTCAGTTGTAAGATAAAATCAATATTTATTGTTCTTAAGTTCGCTAATGGAAATTTGTTATGGTGGTTATTCAAACATCAGTCATTCGATAGACATATTGTGAAATCCAGTAATGTATGGATTTTTTTTATCTATGTAAAGTTGAGAAAACCTAGTCTGTTATGTGATCGTTAGCTGGGTAAAGGTGATATGTCAACTTTAATACATGTCTTGTTTGTTTGTTTTTGTCAGTAATCACACTCTCATGCATGTAGATTTTTTTAGTGACATATTTTTGACTTATATTTGTACTTTTTTCTGTGAGCTCTGACGTGTCTAAAAAGACTCAAAATGGACAGATTCGACTCTTTTGTTTGTCAGTGTGTTGGGCACGTGAAAATCTATATTTCTGTCATCTTTCATCTTTATTGCTATAAATATGACCACAGAAGAACACAAAATATTCATTTCTAGGTTGTTTTACTTTTGACCCTATAAAAATGTTTAAAAGGCTTAAGTTAAAAAATAAAAATATTACTGTCTTGAAGTGTTGAAGCAAGATTAAAGTTAATCCGCCGACAAATTTGGCCCGGCATGTCCAGGTGATTAAGTCGCACGACTCGAAATCTGAGGGTCGCGGGTTTGAATCCCCGTTGCATCAAACATGCTCGCCCTTTCAGCCGTGGGGGCATTATAACATGACGGTCAATCCTGCTATTCGTTGGTAAAAGAGCAGCCCAAGAATTGGCGGTAGATGATGATGACTAACTGTCATCCTAGTCTTACACTGCTAAATTAGGGACGGCTTACGCAAATAGCCCCCGTGTAGCATTGCACGAAATTCAAAAAACAAACAAACCGAAAAGTGAAGGATTGGCGGTTGATTGAAAAGTGTTTAGGATAAAAAGGAACAATAGAAACGGTTTTTTAATCTGCGGAGACATAAATATTGGATTTATATACTACATGAAAAACTTTATGCTGTCTACAAATGACTATAGAATTATTAGCAGGTTTATCTTATACGTGATTCCAATACATATATACGGAACTAGCACAGTTTATCTGATAAAGAAACGTCAGTTAGGTTATTCAAAACTAACGAAGTATAGTCAAGAAACGTCAGTTAGATTTAGCAAAACTAACGTAACCTAGTCAAGAAACATTAGTTTGACTTATATAAAACTAATATTGAAACGTTAGCTAGATTTATAGAAATCTAACATTGAAACTTTGGCTAGATTTATATAAAACTAACATTGATACGTTAGCTAGATATGTACAAAACTAATATTGAAACGTTGGCTAAATTTATACAAAACTAACATTAAAACGTTAATTACATTTATACAAATCTAAAGTTAAAACGTTAGCTAGGTTTGTATAGAGATAACATAATACTATGTTACACAAATTTTGTTCCTGGCTAGTATGTGTTATTTCTTAACTGCTTGTGTTGTAAAAGTACAGAAAATGGCCATTATTCCCTTCAAACTTTGCTTTTGTGACCTGGATAATAAAATTTAGAAATTAACCTATTTTCTATGTAAAAACGGGCAAATTTGCACATTTTGTTTTACATAAGGTCTGAATAAAACAACATCTGAATCAAGATTTACATGTATTTATACTAAAGTTATACAAAAATGTTTAGAAGTGAGTAGTTTTTCGAGATTTGCGACTGTAATGCAAATCACTTTCACGTTTCAGCCCCCAAATATAGTCTCCCATCATGTTTTCGTTATACGCTTCCAGGTCACAAAAGCAAAGTTTGAAGAGAAAAATAGGTCTTTTCCATTTACTTTAGGCATAAGCAATTGGGAAATAACACTTTCTAACCCAGGAACAAGAAAAAGTAAACAATTTGTTACATAGTGTAATCTAGTAAAGCTAATTCCCAAAACAACTATACATTTTATCGATTTCAAACCTTACAACAAACATCATTTGGAAAACTAATGAACAACTATATTTCCATTTAACGTTTCAGGTTACATATGAAAAAATGTATAAATAATTCATTAGAAACGTTTTGTTGTTTGATGTATTATTTCATGATCTCAATACCTCAGCGGTACGTTTGAATGCTCATAACTAAACAGCTGATTTTGAAACCCATGGTGGGCACAGCACAAATAGTCCATTGTGTTGATTTGTACTTCACTACAAACAAACGCACACCAAGCGGATAGACCTAGGTACTGGCTAGTATGGAAATTTGGATGATGTGTTTCACTTTAGAAAAATATCGATTAACAAACGAAAAGATGCGTTCAAAACCACCCTCTTTGAAAGAATCCGGATTGAACTCATTTACAAAGTGTAATCTAAAGACACCCATTGGTTCCTGAGTGACGTGTTAAAATACTAAAGTTTGACTGCGTATGAAGGTAACAGTACAAATACTTAATTGATATGAAGGTGATAATAATAATACCTGATTGGATATGAAGGTGATAATACTAATACTTGATTGGATATGAAAGTGATAATACTAATACTTGATTGGATATGAAAGTGACAATCCTAATACTTGATTGGCTATGAAGGTGATAGTACAAATACTTGATTGTATATGAAGGTGATAACACTAATACCTGATTGGATATGAAGGTGACAATCCTAATACTCGATTGGCTATGAATGTGAAAGTACTAGTACTTAATTGGATATGAAGGTGACAGTACAAGTACTTGATTGGATATGAAGGTGACAATACTAACATTTGATTGGTGACGATAAGATTGTAAGAAGTTCCATTAGCTTAATATTCTTTATGGTTATTTAATAATATTTCATTCATTTATTGGCTGTCTTAGCATTTTGCTACTTTTTTATATGACTTCTATGCTAAACGTCAGTAACAAGAATAGGAGAAATTAAAATACTACTTCTGCGATATATGATTAACATTTCTAAACTGTTTTGTAGTGCCATCTATGGAGGAAAATATCAGTGATGTCCCGTTATATCTCATTAAAGTTTTAATAAATGTGTTCACGTGTGTTAAGGTGAATTAGAACTATATTATCAAATCATGATATCTTCAGTGTATGATATAACATCTATATAAATTTAGTGATACGAAGAAAACGAGTAAAACTTTGAACCACAATGTAAGTTCACGATTTTTATGCATCACATGTTTCAGAATAATGATTGTAATACTGAATGAACCATCCCAGTAGTCGGATCTAACCATTCCAGTAGTAAGACCCAACCATCCCAGTATTATGATCTAACCATCTCAGTAGTAAGATCTAACCATCCTAATAATAAGATTTAACCATCCTAGTAATCAGATCTAACCATTCTAGCAGTCAGATCTAACCATTCTAGTAGTCAGATCTAACCACTCCAGTAGTAAGACCTAACTATCCCAGTAGTCGGATCTAATCATTCCAGTAGTAAGACCCAATCATCCCAGTAGTAAGATCTAACCTCTCCTGTTAGTCAGATCTAATCACCCCAGTAGTAAGACCCAACCATCCCAGAAGTAAGATCAAACCCCTCCTGTTAGTCAGATATAATCATCCCAAAAGTAAGATCCAGCCATCCCAGTAGTCGGATCTAATCACCTCAGTAGTAAGACCCAACCATCCCAGAAGTAAGATCTAACCATTCCAGTAATCAGATCTAACCATCCAAGTAGTAAGATCTAACCATCCTAGAAGTAATATCTAACCATCCCAATAGTCAGATCTAACCATCCCAGTAGTAAGACTCAACCATTCCAGTAGTAAGATCTAACCATCGCAGTAGTAAGACCCAACCATTCCAGTAGTAAGATCTAACCATCCCAATAGTCAGATCTAACCATCCCAGTAGTATGATCTAACCATCTCAGTAGTAAGATCTAACCATCCTAATAATAAGATTTAACCATCCTAGTAATCAGATCTAACCATTCTAGTAGTCAGATCTAACCACTCCAGTAGTAAGACCTAGCCATCCCAATAGTCAGATCTAACCATCCCAATAGTAAGACCCAACCATACCAGCAGTAAGATATAACCATTCTAATAGTCATATCTAACCATTCCAATAGTCAAATCTGACCATCCCAGTAGTAAGATCTAACCCCTCCTGTTAGCCAGATCTAACCATCCTAGAAGTAATATCTAACCATCCCAATAGTAAGATCTAACCGTCCCAGTAGTCAAATCTAACTATCCCTGTAGTTATTTCTATCCACTTGGTAGTTTAAAGACCCTGTGACTGTTATATTGAGCACAATGTTGATTTTCAACGACAGGGTTCAACAAACGTATTCGTTAGATTAATATATTTATTGTTTAGTAACATATTTATTATAATGAATTAACGTAAGTCAGTATTAATATCCAGTTTAGGTTTAAGTAGTTATGATAAAGATAAATAAAGGCGCAAATGGTTATCTTGAAAATCAATAGGCTTTCTATCGTAGGTATGGGTTTAGTCAACAGGTGGCGCTACATACTTAAAAAGTTGTCTCTGTTTTTTTTCCGTTTTTTTAAACACCAAACCTTAACTGTAAAATACAAAGGAAGGTATTTTTGTTTAATATTGTTTTTAGTAAAACCAGATGTTGTTAAAGTTGTGTGTTTGTTTTGTTAGATTTTCTCAGAAGAATAGAGAGAAGACAACTCATACATTTCACCCATCGCTATCTTTTGGGTTACGTTTTTCAAACCGATATAATATATTTACGACCCCAAAATGCGAAACGAAATTTTTACTTTTTTCAGCAACATGAAACGAGTCACAAATCTTCAATTATTTTGGTTCGGCGTAATATCCACAGGGCCACGCTTTAAAGAGGAAAAATTTTTCGATATGAAAGTAAACATAGATCTTCAATGAAGCATAGAACACTTAGTAATAATTCATAAATGCCAACTTAAGAATGATCCGTGACCTCAGGCCTAATATAATCAACAACACGAAAATGTTTCTAGATTCACTATTCTGTCCACACCAGATATTTGTTTGTTCGTTGAATTTCATGTAAATGTATTTGAGGACTTTCTGCGCTAGTTAGTGAACACCACTTACCGCCAACTCTTGGGCTACTCTTAGCCAACGAGTATTGTAATAGAAAGTCACATTATACCACCCCCACAGCTGAAAGGGCGATCAGGTTTGGTGAAGGGGCTCGAACATATTATGAATAATTTTAATGCAATCATTACTACTACTCTATAGAGAATAGTCCCCCTCTGATACTGCGGTAAGTATACAACGCTAAAATCAGGGATTCGATTCCCTTCGGAAGACACAGCAGATAGCTCGATGTGGCTTTGCTAAACTAAAACACACACAATAGAGAATAATCATTTGTTACTAGCCCCAAATAAAACAACTTATTATAGTAATTAGAAGTATCTTAATTTTAAAGTTTTTTTAAAATTATTATCAATGAACTGCAGTGGGTGTTAAATTTTACACAAAGCTAGAGTATGATTAGGTTATCTTTGCGTGT
Organism: Tachypleus tridentatus; assembly: GCF_004210375.1. Classification (NCBI taxonomy): domain Eukaryota; kingdom Metazoa; phylum Arthropoda; class Merostomata; order Xiphosura; family Limulidae; genus Tachypleus; species Tachypleus tridentatus. The sequence continues at coordinate 119,201,550 of NC_134837.1, forward strand.
TCGTCCCTAATCTGAATTCAAAGACAAGTGGAAATGCAGCCAGTTAACAACAGCCACTGCCAACTCTTGGGCTACTCTATCTGCCGGGATATTGGGATTCGATCTAGTTGTTATATGTGGTCCCACATTACTGAGTGAACGTGTGAATCTTGAGTCAATGGGACGAGATTCATGAATGATAATCATTAAGTCACTCCAGCCCCAGTTGGATTTCTGGTTTCAACGGGTTGTCCTAGAAAAGATAATTCGTACATGTTTGTATTTTTTATAAGTGCAGTGCTACTTGATGAGCTATTTGCACTGTACTCTCCACGAGTATTGAACCAGGAATTTTAGTTCATAATATCTGAAGGTTACCGTTAAGCCACTGGCGGAGGAGAACAAGTAACCCGAAAACACCTTTAAACTGTGACGTTTGTGAATAATGGTTGTAGAATATTAATTGACGTATAAACAGCTTGGTGAGATATAAATATGTTCCATGCGTTTTTTCTTCCATCCTGAGATTATCTTTAATTTACAGTTTTAATTTTGCCTTCAGATATATAAACATGATACAGCACGATGAGTCCGATAAGACACAATTAGTTTTATTCCATGAAGTTGAATGAGCCGTGTATTGTACTGACACCTGGTGGGGTTCACATAGTACGGACGCCCATATTAAAGCAATACAAATGACATCTGGATTTTCTTTCTTACAGGTCATCAGAACCTAGATATGAAGAGTTTCCTGGCCTAGTCGCTCTGTCTCCAGTTTACATGCCGCTTTTCAGCTATCCAGAGCATCACAAAGTGGGAAATAGGCGATTTGTTTGTCTGTAATTAAGCACAAAGCTACACAATAGGCTACCTATGCGCTATCCATTACGGGTTTCTAAACCCAGATTCTAGCGATGTGAGTCCGCAGACATACCATTGTGCCACAGGAGGGGGGACCGACGAAAGGCAAAACAGAGAGCTCCTATTTTCGATCATCAACTTTCTTCATCAGGCCTAGTACCTACCTAGTTATAGAAATAACTATAATTTTATCATCATTTAATAGAACAAAACAATCTTTGACAACCCCTTTTATTAAGGGGATTCCAGTGGTAATTAGTTGGATTAGATATAATGCGGGCGACATTTCTGTTTATATTTTCTGTGTAATTCATGCTATTAGGAACTATTTAATTAATAACACCATGGTTTCATAAGAAATGTGGCCGTAAATAGTTTACAAAAACGTAAGGATAGTATGGAATCCAAGCATAATTCCAGGGATAAACTGTTCACAATGATAAATTTATTTTTTTGATAAACAGACTAAGCGCAACCCGATGGCAAATTCTTTATGTGTGTATATATATATATATATCAAACAGGTCTATCGTAACCCAATCATAAGTGTGCTGGATTGTGACGGCTAGCGAGAAGTTAAAGAAAACAAACCAAAACTATCTAGTCTACCACTTCAAAACTAGATACGGCCAGAGAAGATATTTCTAGAGTATCAAAATGTCGTAAAAACTGCAACTTCTAACAACTACTCTGTTCTTTTAACTTTTTTATAAATTTTAAACAGAAATATCTTTACAGCGGATTTTTATTGCAAATATTGTTTCTTGCAATACTCAATGTAACACGTAAGAAAAAACGTTCTTGTTATAAAGTGAAGTGAAAAAAACACAACAAAAACATGAAATGTTGACTGTTCTATGGTCAATTTATTATAAGAAAACCAAAACTAGATCAACCCATGTATGGACAACTTCTATCTAAATATTTAAACATTATAAAAGTTCGGTTGCTTAAAAAAAAACAGAACTCGATAACACTGAATAACAGAACTAGTTCATTTAATAATGAATAGGCCTCAGCGATAAGTCTACAGATTTATAACGCTCAAATCAGGGGTTGGATTCCCCTCGGTGGGCTCAGCAGATAACCCGATGTAGCTTTGCTATAAGAAAATACATACAATCTATACCGTGTTCTCGTCGTTAAGCTTTAATTCGTAGGATAATCCTCAGAATAATAGTAATTTAAGGCATTTATTACATTAATAACGAACGAATAGAAGTCACGTGATTCCTCGGTGTGTTCACTGATTTAAAACACTAAAGTTTAAGGTTTGATTCCCCGTGGTGAACACAGTCTTTAAATAGCTTAATGTGGTTTTTCTCCAAAAGAAACAAGTAGTCACACGGTTTGTGCCGTTAGTGAGTAGTGCTATCTAGTGGTTAAATATCTACTAGGAATAAAAATTGTTAGAAAATTTTCGTGATCATTCACAATGCTTCAAAATCAAAGATAACAGTGAGATCAATTTTTACATCAGAAATAAAATTTTTATATGACTTATAATACGTAAATCTTTTAAATATCAGGTATAGAGTGATATTTTACTATTTATATCTAGTAATTTTAATATCACGTTTTTCCTTATCTTAACGACAGAAATAACATAGACACATATTAGTCACCATAAAATTATAGTTAAACATCACACGTGTCATTACAATGTTCTTTATTGTTGTAGTTAAATATCACGCATATCCTTGTAACATTCTTTATTGTTGTAGTTAAATATCACACATATCCTTGTAACATTTATTATTGTTGTAGTTAAGTGCTACACATAGTCTTGTAACTCTCTTTATTGTTGTAGTTAAGTGCTACATATATCCTTGTAACATTTTTATTGTTGTAGTTAAGTACATATCCTTGTAACATTTTTATTGTTGTAGTTAAGTACGACACATATCCTTGTAACATTTTTATTGTTGTAGTTAAGTGCACACATATCCTTGTAATATTTTTATTGTCGAAGTTAGCAACGTGACTATGTAGTAATGTTAGAAGAAGTCAGTAGTTTGTTGAAATTTTAAATTGACTTTGTATTAGGTTATAAAGATTTCTGGTTGCTTTTCAGCTTGATTTTGAAGATAGCTCCCAAAATGGTTCGGCGATTTATTTGGAATTAGTTGCTTATTTCTATTTTTGAAAGCTAGATGGCAGCAGTTCATATTCTTATGTCTTTTTGTTTTGTTTGTTTTGGAATTTCGCACAAAGCTACTCGAGGGCTATCTGTGCTAGCCGTCCCTAATTTAGCAGTGTAAGACTAGAGGGAAGGCAGCTAGTCATCACCACCCACCGCCAACTCTTGGGCTACTCTTTTACCAACGAATAGTGGGATTGACCGTCACATTATAACGCCCCCACGGCTGAAAGGGCGAGCACGTTTGGCGCGACCGGGATGCGAACCAGCGACCCTCAGATTACGAGTCGCACGCCTTAACACGTTTGACCATGCCGGGCCATTCTTATGTCAAAAACCCTTTATATAATAATAGTAAAAGCACAGTATAGAATTTAAATAAAAAAATAAACGTTAATAAAGTTTGATGTAATTAATTTAACCAATGTATGTGTTACTATATTTCTTATTTATAGATATTTTCCAGTTTCTTATTTAAAACATTATCAAGGACGTGCGATAGAGAGGAGACCAGACACTAAACTCAAATAATGTATATCGTCCAAAATGGTCAAACATTCATTCAGACACAGACAAACATTGCTCGATACGTATCATTTTTCTCCTTAGATTGGATTTATAAGAAATGAATATAGTAAAAAAGCTATCTCACTGTAAATGATAAACAAAACTGGAGTGTAAGAAAACTCTGAAGACAAGATATATTATTTCATTCGCCGCTTTTTAACTGAGCCACAACAGTTTCGGTTTCGGATATGAGAGAATCGTTGTTTTGTGTGTAATGCTACATAATGGTCTACGCGCACGTTTCCTACCATCAGGAATCGAATCCCCCGTTAGTACGGCGGTAAGTCTACGGATTTACGACGCTAAAATCAGAGGTTCGATTCCCCTCGGTAGACTCAGGAGATAGCTCGATGTGGCTTTGCTATAAGAAAAGACACACGCGAGTAATCGAACCCTAGGTTTTAGTGTTATAACTGGTAAATTTAACGTTGACCAACTGGAAGACCATTTTCGGAGAATTTCTCCACTCTTTTGGAAGGGCAGTTTGGAGAATGAGACCTGGCTTGTTAAAATAGAAGAGTTTATCAGTCGTCACACCGTACTGTGATTTATGTAATTGTTAAAGAACATGTAGTGTTGATGCTTCTGGATAATTCATGTGAACATTAGTGATATCGTATATTATTTTCACCGTTAACTGTTCAGATGTGTAAAAAAGGACAACATATGACAAACACGTATCCAACACATTAATTCCACGATTCTCTAGGGAAAGCGCTTAGAGCTGACGTTTACTTTAAAAGTTGTCTCAGTTTATTTAAATATTTTACTGTCATGGACACATGTATGTCCTTTACACCACTACCATGGACACATGTATATTTTCTACAGCACTACCATAAACACGTATATGACTTCTATAACAGCGTTTTCCAAACTTTTCCAACTAGGGATCAACTTATTTTTGTAATTTTTCATAAGGCCTGGCCTCAATTAGATAACCTGCTAAGACATGGTTAATTAAGTCTTACCATCAAGCTGGAAGCAATCGTTCTATCAATACATCATCGATTAAGAATATACAGATGTTTTTAGTACTACAGTGTAAAAAGAAATTATACTTCATTGTTATTTAATCTTTAAATTAATTGTATATTTATTATTGCTGTTTTAAGAAATAACTTACCTAATGAGAAGGATGATGCTGTTTTTCATCACAGAGCAACTTCAAATCAGGAGGAAAAGAAGTCAATTTGATCCTCAAATCTGGCTCAACTTCTAATCTGTTTCTGCATTTGTTCTTAAAGAAAACTAACGTTGAGAAACCTGATTTCTATTTATAAGTCGCGACAAAAGATATAATAAGTCTCACTGGTTTTTTCTGATAAATTTGGAAACTCAGCACGACAGCTCAGCCAAAAATTAACTAACGAGACTTGACTAAAACGTTATTTTAATGCAATGTCACAGGACAGTTCAAAAGTAGAATCAATTTCTGATTCACTGAGTTGTAATCCTTCCTCATTTTCCGTGTCAACAAGGAAAGGGTTTCTGGTTCCTGGTTCACATTTTACTGCTGTCAGTTGGAGGAAAATATTTCTTCAAGCATGATTTTAGCCCCAAAAGATGCTCTTTGATTGATGAAGAAATCTCATCTGGAATATTACCATCTTCATCTTCATCTTCATCTTGGTTTTGTAATTATAGGACAATAACTAAGTCTTCGTTGAAAGATCTCGTAGAAAAAGTGTGTGAAACTGTTTGTTTGGAGAAAAGTATTTCATTTTACTTATTTATGAAAAAAACTCTGTTGGCTCACCAGAGTGTTCTGGTTATACATGTGGCGTTTCAGTTTCGATAGTTTCATGCTTTCATTTGATAACGTTGAACATAGTCACATAGTGACAAGTCATTATTGCTACCACCACTTATAGAAACATACAAATACTCATCACAATACTGTCGTGTCCAAGAGGTATTTGTTTTATTTTCTTTATTACCAAGCTGCATACCACTTGAACGTTTATAATTGGACATATTTTCATTAACTTCAGTTTCACTGGAACTAGGCTGCATTTGTGTATCACTTGAGGTATTCGTGAGTGATGCATGTTTTTTCAGTCATCTGTCCATACTGGAAAGGTGTCTTATTAAAAATTAACAACTTTAAAAAGTTAGTTATTATATATTAAGCCACAAACAATTTTCTCTTTTCAGAACAAACTGACGCTTCTAGCACCAGCCACCAGCAACTTGTTTGCTTGTCTGCTGCCACCTGGTGCTTCCAAACGTAAGACTCAGGTCTTGCATGCCTGTCAATTTCCATTTACAGAGTAAGTAAATTTAACACATTTGAAACAGAATTCCTAAAACTCTGGTGTCGAAGAACTGGTCCTTTTATGTGAGACAAAATGTCTTTGATCTCACCTACAGATAGGGGAAGATCGGCTTGGACTCAGCAGGGGACGCGTCTAGTCAACATGTGGTTTAAATTTATGGCATTTCACAATAATCTCAGAGTCATCAATACGGTAAAATTTAATCATAGGTTCTCTAAATTGTACGAAGTGAGATCATGTTAATTCCTGAAGAACTGAAAGTAAAAGGCAACTGTAAACTTGTACGTTTTATACCTTTTACTTTTCATTCCTGTTATATTAGCTCAGTTGAAATATTGAGAAATCCAAGAAAAATCAAATTATAATGTATTTGAAAATATTAATTTTATTAGAATATATTTATATTGAATGGTTCAGTTACATTTTTGTTTAACATACAACTAAAGGTTTGGGGAGGTTTTAAAATGTTGGTTTGTAGTGAAATTTAATTTTTTTTAGTTTTCTGCAGACTGGCTTTTTTTTTTTTTTTCATGGACTGGTACCGGGTCGCGGACCACACTTTGGGAAACGCTGATCTACAAGTTTGCATTGGACACATATATGTCCTCTACAACACTGCCATAGATACATATGTATCTTGTATAACACTGCCATAGATACATATGTATCTTGTATAACACTGCCATAGATACATATGTATCTTGTACAACACTGCCATAGATACATATGTATCTTGTATAACACTGCCATAGATACATATATATCTTGTACAACATCTTTGAAGGTTATGGTGTTAATCATGTACTCGGTTTTGTAATAATCTTCTACCACTATGAATAAAGGTACCTGAAACTCCGGTTTCGTTGTGTACTAAACAAACAAACAAATTCTCTTGCTGGCTTCGTTTTCTTTCTCATGGTTGCTATTTAGTTTTCGTTTATTTCGATAACTATAGTTTCTGTTTTATTCTCTCTTGTCTGTGTTTGTTCGTCTCTCTTCATTGTTCAGCTATGCGTATTTCTATATCTCTCTGTAAATGCATTTAATTAACTTTCTCGCTTACTAGATTTAAAACTTACATACATCTGTACTTGTATATATCTACTTTTCTGCCAAGCTTCAATAAATGAACCCTATTTTTCACTTCAGTATCTCATAAATTAAATACGACCTTCATTAAACTTAAAGTGATAAATGTGCAGATAACAGTTTTCACATGCACATAAAAATACAACTTTAATGATCACTGATAATGCTTCAAAATGCAACATTATACAAAACATTGCGGTAATTCGAGTAACCAGAGATTCTCTGCCTAGGTCTTACCGAAGCTAATCTTTGTTATAGTAACATACAGTTCCTGTTTTACCAACCGCAGGTACTTCGTAATTTCCGGATTCATACCTATTAGAGGGAGACAAAACTAAGTAAAGGACTGATTATGTGTTGGAGCAGAGGTAGGCTTACAATTCGGCTTAATACTAGTAAGCTGATAGTAAAGGCTAATCTGGTGAAACCTCCTGACTGTTCTTCTAACCCTAGCTCAGGGGATGTTGCTTTAAGTAATTTGAGACCCAAGCAACCTATAAGTTGCCGGAAACTGGTGGCACCCGTCTAAGCGCCATCTGCCTGCTATTTGAAAACTTCGTGAAAGCAATATAGAGTTAAGTAGAAGAGTATAGATAAAATCAGTAAACCATCCATCCGTACATTGTAATTAAAGTGCCATTTGTATATTTTTAAACCGATCTGGCAAAATTTAAATATAAAATTGATGTTTATAATTATCAGTTATTACAATATCCGCACTGCACTACTTTGAAGAGCATGTTTGATTACAAATATAAGAAACTTTAACGTTACATTTCTACATTATGCCCATTGCAATAAATCACCACCTGTAGAGGTCATTATAAGTTTGGTGGAGTTCTTGCACGTGAATATAAAACAACAACAAAAATGATATTTTATCTTCTAGTGATCTGTAGACCTAACACGAGTTAAGCCTACTTCCTGAATGTTAATTCATTGTCGTGTTTTATTGCAGTTTACGAATCTTTGTCAAGTATATTAATGCAGAACTATTATATTAAAATACATTTGTGTAGAACTGTTCAATTCTCAGACGCCACATAATAATAATACTATTACGAAAGACAAACAGATAATTAGTCAAAAATTGTGGTTCAAGTCAGGTAAGAATATATAAATTTATTGTGAGATAACTGGTTATTTTGAATATTAAAAGATATGATTACCTTAGGAATCCCATCACTACTGGTTACTTTAGCAACACGGAAATTGGTGTACATAGCTAGAGGTAGTTACTATAACAATACATTGATTAACGTAGGTGTAGGCGGTTGCTTCGACAATGCATTGTTGAACTTATATAGAAGTGGTTATCTTAGCAATACTATCATTATTGACATACGTAGGGGTTGTTTTGACAAAAGAACGTTGTTAAAGGTAAATTTAGCTGGGTGCCTTCTAATAACAAACAATCCTAATGTTATTATACTTGTGGCTGAGTCAAAATATAGACATTATTAAACGTGCATATAGACGGTTGCCTCAGCAATAAGAACACTGTTGAGCATACAGACATACCATTTCTTAAGATACACCATAGTGGTCCATTTATTACTAAAGAATAGTTTACAGTAGTACTACTGGGACTATATTTTTTGTAGTAGACGTAAGATGAATCTTGGTGTGGTCTCTTTTTTTCGCTCAATCTAGTGGGATAACATCATTATCGTAAGAGGTAGGGGTGTCTGACACTATTGTGGTACAGGGGTAGTACTGACGAAATGTAATATAGACGAATGCCCTTTTACTGGTCTGACCCGCCAATTGTATAAAGAAAGAAAAGTTGATACAAAGGCAGTCGAAATTCACGACTTTTCTAAGGTGTGGAAATTAATGTCATTAATAACACAAACTAGGTGTGGAAAATAATGTCATTAATAACACAAACTAGATGTGGAAAATAATGTCATTAATAACACGAATAATGTTATAACGCCCCCAGGGATGAAACAGCGAGCATGTTTGGTGGGACGGGGATTCGAGATCGCGACCCTCGTATTACGGGTCAAGCGCCCTCACCACCTGGTCATGCCGAGTTTAAGTAGAAAAGGCCAAAACGCCAGGCATCTCTTCTGAACAAATGAATCTAACAGCAGAAATCTGAGTGCTTAGTTAGTATTTTAAAATAGACGCCTGTTAATGTGCTAATAGGGTTAATTGACATATAATATCACTTTTGTTTTGTTTAAGTGTTACTTCCTAATGGGTTATTAATCTTGATTAAAAATACCGAAAGAAAAATAATTAGATTTTAGTTTATCAGTCATAAAATAATAGAACAAATGGTGCTTGAACTGATCTAATTCAATCTTACTAAATGTAAGAACCATTATATGAGAGAAATGATGCTTGCAATTGGCTCAAATGGATCTAACTTAGTAAAAATATCCGGAAAGGGTTTTGTTTATGTGAAACAATATACAACGAGAGCGACAGTCAAATTTCACTATTCAATCAGGCGAATGTAATCTAATAGTTGGCAGACCCATGTTTAGCTTTGAGTGAATTTCTAAGACAAATTAAGATGTATGTAAAATTACGAGTCGCACGCCTTAACACGCTTGGCCACCGGGCCAATAAGCACAAAGCTACACAATAGGCTATCTGTGCTCTGTCCACTACGTCCATCTGTGGCTGTGCTACTGGGGGCGCATCTGAAGGACTTAAAAAAGTTCGTCATTTTTGTTTCGTTTGCTTTTAATTTAAAGTTTCTTTTCCCTTTGTTATAAACTAATAATATTCCTTTATCACTTTAAAAACGCTAAAAATAATCAAACTGCAAGTTTTAAACTTTATTTAAACAAAAGTCCCACCCTTACTTTATAACATCATCCTAAAAACTTTTGTTTTCTGTTTTAGACAGATGTTTAAATGATCTATGAGCTGGTCACTCTCTTTTCTGTTGCCTCTTCATTCCTTTATTTCGTGTATCATACTGGAATATCAGGCCCGGCATGGCCAGGTGGGTTAAGGCGTTCAACTCGTAATTTTAGGGTCGCAGGTTCGAATCCCCATCGCACAAAACATGCTCGCCCTTTCAGCCGTAGGAGCGTTATATGTTTCGGTCAATCCCCCTATTCATTGATAAAAGAGTAGCCCAATAGTTGGCAGTGGGTGGTGATGACCAGCTGTTTTCCCAATAGTCTTACACTGCTAAATTAGGGACGGCTAGCGCAGATAGCCCTCGAGTAGCTTTGTGCGAAATTCAAAAAACAAACAAGCTTTGTGCTTAATTACAAACAAACAAACTTTTAGATGCATAAATTAAAACTGACTTACAAACATTCACGATAAATGTGTCTTCAAAACTACATAGTAGGAAGTCTGAGTTGAAATTATTCAGTAAGAACGAATTAATTTGGACAAAATATTAACCTGTTTTCACTAATTTATTCCTCAGTCTTCAGTATATCAGTGGTACCACTTAGGGCTTTGATACCCGTAGTGCTCAGAGTACAGACAGCCCGTTGTGTAGCTTTATCCTTAACAAGAAACTGAGATAAATATCTGCCTTTGAAACAATAAATTACTTATTCCAATTACAACGCGCAAGCTATCTAAACTCATTTTTATGTTTTTTGTTTTTTTCTCGATGCCGTTCACTTGTCCCATGGTCCATTCGAACACATATTTTTTTTTTATATTATGTTTCACCATAGTTTCTTCCAGAATGAGCACGTTCTATACTGAATATTTCCTTATTTTTCTACCTCTCCTGTGGCTACACGAAATGTCTTCAGGATTGCAATGCTTGAATTAGGATTTCGATATATTTGTGATGGGCAGAGAGCAGGAAGCCCATTGGGTAGCTTTGCGCTTAACAACAATCAAACCTTACCTTCTTTATTTATTTCTTGGTGATGGGTGACTATATATCACCATCAGGAAGCCATCAAATTATGTGATGAGTAGCAACGCGAATATTAGATTAGACTAGATTAATAGGCACTGAGAAACTTATATCGAGCTGATGCGAAAAACTGCTTTGTGTGGATTGGTTTAAAACCTTTAATGCGTGACTTCCTTACGAAATACTAGATGGGCGTGGCCTGGTAGTTTGGGTGCCGGATTGTGGATCCCAAGGTCTACAGTTCGTTTCCCATTGTTGCAAGCCAAAAAAAAGTTTTTTTTTTTTTTTACAGTTTGGAGTTGTGAGTGCATTGTAGAACAACAGTCAGTTGTTGGTGCTGTTCAGTAATTGCCTTTCCTCTAGTCTACCATTTCAAAAATAAGGAGGGCGCTGCGGAGACAGCCTTTGTTTAATTACGTGCGAAGCAATTCTTTAGGTGCGCAATTTTTATTTATATCCTAAGAAGTAAAACCCGATATGTGAGAGAGGGTTTTCTCTTCAGTTAGTCTAGAGGTCGCTGAAATAGTTTAAAACTTTCACACGAGGCTGCTTAAAGAATATGAAGAAATATGTTATGTGTCTGGCTAAAAGTCTAGGGAAGAGCTTTAATTTACTTGGTAGCAACCACGAAGGCAAACTAACGCGAGAACCATGGATCGGGCCTGACATAGTTTGGTGGTCAGGGGGCGCAGGACACGCAATATCTGGGTCAAGGGTTCGATTCTCCGTCATTAAACATGCTGCCCTTTCAGCTGTGGGGACATTATAATGTATCTATCAACTCCAATATCAGTTGGTAAAAGAGTTGCCAAAGAGTTGGTGGTAAGTGGCGTTGACTATCTGCTTTATTTTTAGTTTATCATTTCTAAATTAAGGACGACTAGTGCAGAGAGCTATTGAATACGTTTGCGTGAAGTTAAAAAACAACACAGACAAACAATATGGAACAGTTATAGATAGATAACAATTTTCAATCAGTTGAACACTTGGAGTAAAGTGTGGACGAATCACTATATATCCGTTTTGGTCTCTTACTTCCTGTATCTTTGATTACAGTTAACAGCAATATTTGGTGTAACTTTCCACTAGGACTAACAGAGTAAATAGAACAATGACGAGAATATATTGGGACTGTAAAGGGTCAATGGACCATGCTAGAAGAGACATACTGTGTTTGTTTCTGGTTCTCTCTTTCTCCGTGGATTAGAACATAAGTTAGGACACAGTCAACAAAAACACTATCCTACCACACTACATGCGCTATTATTAAACAAAAACGTTTAATATGGAGTTTAGTTTTATTATAACACTGTTATGCAGAAGGCGTGACAGCCAACAGGCAGGGCTTTCATTACCCAGCACAAAAGAGTAAACCGCTAAGTCTTTCTGCATTCCTAGCCAGCAACACGAGGTTCACTTTTGAAATAAAGGTTTCCTTGTATTCACATAACCTTAAGGAACACGAGTTTAGTGCTAAAAACACAAGCAGAGGAGACTTTTTTGGTTTCTATGGCCGCCAACTTCTATAGATAAATATGTTTCTGGAATACTGACGCAGCTGGTTAAGTTATTCTTTGCTAATAATGGTACGACTATAAAAAAGAATAACATTGTTTACGTGTAGAAACACGTAACTCGCTAGAGAAGTGGGCACACGTATTCCTCCATACAGTTAGGGAGTCCTCTCGCAGTATGTCTGTCAGCAGTCTAGGTAGCGTTGCCACTATCCCTAATTTCGAACCATCGACAACAGAGAGGCGACGATTTTCGGCCATTTTGTTTCCGTGTAGAATGTACACTAAGATTACAGAATTCATATAAAAAGCGATATTTAAATCAATTGATACGAACAAACCATCCGCCTTCGACTTAAGTCACAACTGGTGTCTCATGTTTCAGCATGTATGTTCCCCCAGCGGCACAGCGGTACATCTGTGGACTTACAACGCTAGAAACCGTGTTTCGATATCCTTGGAGAGTACAGATAGCCCGTTGTGTTGCTATGCGCTTGATAACAACAACGAAAATTAACATGTAAAGATGAGAGAAGTAGAGGGAGCATATTGAAGCAGGATTAGATGTAATGAGAATAATTAAAACATACCTACTATATTTAAGTCAATCAGTTACGTATCACTTTATGGAAAGAGCAATTCTTCATCTAACAAGGATTTTTTGTATTACACAATAAGACCAAAACTGCGAGATCTAATATGGTGTATCAATTCTTTTACTGTCCAAGTCTCAAATCATGTGCATATATTCCATTAAAGTATACACCCTTATGTTCATTGCTTATCCGTGTGATTTAAGGTTATTTGCTGGAAATTAAAGGATGTTAAGTGGTCGTAAACAATTGGATGTTATCTGTAGGTTTAACAGTTAATGAAGCTTCAATGACGAAGCCTTGGCTGAGATAAAGATTCTTTTATTAGTGTCTGGAGAGTAAGAGCCGTTTTTTTTAATTTAACATTATTTCCAAAAATGTCCAGATCCTTTTAGTATACACTACAAGTTCTAGAAGACGAAGACAAGTACACGTTTCACAAATATTTCATCTGTTACTATCAACTATTTTGCCAGTAAAGGGATCATTAGGTGATACATATAAATGTCTCTTTTTTAGTCAAATTTATAATTATGGACTTTCCCTAAGTTTGTTTTTTATTTTTGAATTTCGCGCAAAGCTACACGAAGACTATATGTGCTAGCCGTCCCCAGTTTAGCAGTGTAAGACTAGAAGGAAGGCAACTAGTCATCACTATCTACTGCCAACTCTTGGGCTACTCTTTTACCAACGAATAGTGGGATTGACCGTAACATTATAACGTCTCCACGGCTGAAAGGGCAAACATGTTTGGTATGAAGGGGATTTGAACCCGCGACCCTCAGATTACGAGTCGAGTGCTATAACCACCTGGACATGTCGGACCTGGTATAAGATGGAACTCCAAACTTGAGATTACAGTCAAAGTAAAAAAGGTTATGGATTGCTGAAATGTTTTTAGACGTCATTGTTTTTAGAATTTCAATGTGACTCGTGAAATACACGTATCTTCTCAAAATAAATACGTTAAATATATTTAGCTGTTGTTTTTTTTTCTATGCATCTCTGTATGTTTATAAAATTAATCTTAAAATGAAAGTTTTTCTGATATGTATCTTTTAGTTATTTGACACGTTTTACATAAATCATTTTGGCAGTTTCTCTCACGATATTTTGTCTATGTATACGTGATTCGTAAATCATTTTTATCCATTTCTTATTGAACTTTATGCCTAACGTGTGATGTTATTGTGTACTTTCCTCAACTCGTTCCCAAATGTCACCGACCTTTTCTCATTCTTCTGTTGATATGAGAAGGTACATCAAATAGGATTGAAAGGAAAACTGAATAGTTATTTGTTTGCTACGTGAATATTTCAAAAATAAAATAGACATAGTGTAATGTTGTTGTTTTTTATGCAAAAAAAAAAGAAGAAGGCGTTTTGAAATGTAATTTTCTCATCCAGAGCTCAAACCACTGAAGCTCATTCCACCACCCCAAATATATCACGGTGAAGTACGTATCATAAAAAAAAAAAGCAATTTCTCTCTCAGCCTCTTTCCAATGATATATATTTTTGGAATGTAGCCAGAAACCAAGATTTTTGTGAATAGTTGTCACATCAGGCGTTTCAGCATTAACGTGCTAATCTCGCACCCAGGTCACGGTTGGGGGAAAATAACTTGAAAGTAAGTAGGAGAATCAATATGATAGTCGAGAAACAAACGTACTCCAGCCATTTGTTCTTCAACCCTATGAGATGTTAACCATTAATTAGCTATTGTCAAAGTCCACTACTTGTAGTTATATGATTGCTATCTCCTATTATAAATTATTCTATGGCTAACTGGTTAACTCCTAATTTTTTAAACCTGTTAAATGGACGTGTCAATTAAATAATAACTGCTACTTCCTCTCACATAAAGATATTTTGGTGTTCATGTAGTTTTTAGGCTAGCTGTGTTTGTTTCTTGCAGAAAGAAACAGTGGTATGTGTATTTATTTGGTTCTTTTTTGCTTGCTTATCTTGCATTTTACACAAACTTACTCAAGGGCTATTTGCTTACGTCACTCCGCAACGCCTGAATGGACAAATATTGTTTTTGGTTTGAAGTGATATGAGTATTAACAGGAAAGTGTTTGTTTTGGATTAAGCACAAACCTACACCATGGGATATATGTGCTTTGTCCACTACGGGTATCGAAACCTGTATAGTGGTGCGAGTCCGCATACATACCGCTATGCCACTGGGGGGGGGGGGGGGGGAGTTAATAAGAAAGCTTGTTGTGAACATACGTCCTAAATCTCCAGACTGTTTTGTTACCAGACCAAATAAGAATATAAAAACAAATATGTTTGAGCCTTAAACAAATTAAGAATGGCCAAGAACAACAAACGTATCTTTATTGTGAATAAATTGTTTTGGATATCAGACTATTTAAATATCGACTCCAATGTGATTGTTGAAAGAATTTTGGTAATCTAAGCTATCAGTAAAATGTGTCTTAATAGCTTCGGTTAGGAAGTTAGTCATTTAGTTCAGTTGGTAGAACACTAGTCTGATATCGGGTTCGAACTTTGTCTGAGAAAATTGTTTTAGTCATTTCCTTTGAATTTCGCGTAAAACTACTCGAGGGCTATTTTCGCTAGCTACCCCTAATTTAACTGTTACAGACTAAAGGGAAGGAAGCTATTTAATACCACATTCCGCCAACTCTTTATCTACCCTTTAACCAACGAACAGTGAGATTGACCATCACGGTCCGTGGCTGAAAAGTCACACAGTGTAACAGAATGTTAACATACAAAAATATGATAAACTAAACTCATTTGTGACTAAACACACATACATATCAGGTCATCCCATAAGTGATGTTCGAAAATTTAATACAGAAAGTGCATCATCATTTCTGTCTTTGTAGAAGTCTTTAACTACTAAAATATACAGTAGGACGTGTATAAAAGTGTTCAGACAAATAAAAGAAAGTGACCCAACTCCACTTTTTCAGAACATTAATCAAATAAACCCTTATGAAGATGGATGTGTCTGAGGAGCACATTAGGCATATAATGTTTTATGAGTTTAAAAAAGGGAAAGTGAAACAGAAACTACACGAAACATTCAAAATCTTTATGATGCAGAGCCCCTCAATGAAAGAAAATGTCGAAGGTGATTTCAAAAGTTCAGATCAGGTGACTACAGCTTAAGTGTCGTTCTGTTGAGTTTAATGATGACTTGCCGCTGGCTGCACTTGATGAAGATTGTGCTGTAACAGTTGAAGAACTAACAAAGAAGCTTAATTCAACCTATTCAACAGTTCACTGTCATCTGCAACAGCTTGAAAAGGTGTCAAAACTTTGAACCCAACCTTAGAGCAAGAGTGGACATTTGTACTTCTCTGCACTCTCGTGAACGTAACTCAGCTTTTTTGGACAGGTTAGTGACTGAAGATGAAAAATAGATACTTTATAAAAATGTTAAGCGCGGCAGACAATGGCTCAGTGCAGGTAAACTGGATAAAGCACAACCCAAAATGTACTTCCACCTTAGGAAAGTCTTGTTAAGTGTTTGGTGGGATATTGTTGGTGTGATCCACTTTGAGTTGCTGCCACTCAATGTAACGATTACATCAGGCTTCTAATGTCAACAGTTAGAGCGCTTGAATGTTGCACTTAAAGAAAAGGGGCTTGCCTTGATCAATCGTAAAGGTGTTGTGTTGCACTAGGATAATGCGTGGCCCCATACAGCAAGGATCACATCTGCAAAGATTGAGGAGCTAGCCTGGGATAAACTTCCACATCCTCATTATTCTTCAGACCTTGCCTCATCTGATTATCATCTGTTCCGAAGTTTGCAGAACTATCTTGATGTAAAATAGCTTGGAGCACATGAAGATATCAAAACTACCCTCTCTTCATTCTTTTCCTCCAAACCCCAAGAATTTTATAGAAGTATCATTCAGAAGCTTGTGATTCGTTGGCAGGAAGTAATTAATAATAATGGAACATACCTTATTGATTAAATAACATTAAAAGCCTTTGAAATCCTTTCTCTTTTTCTGAACCTAAATTAGACATTACACATTACACTATGTGTTGATTTGTGCATGACCTATTATGTAAGGATGATACAAACGCCATCCCACTATTTTATTTGGATTGTTTCTAAAGGATTGATATTAAAAAAAGTTTTCTTTAAATCTTTACATTAAAATAATCCACAAACATATCCTACGACTATTTAATAAATACTGGACGAGGTGTGGCTTAGTGGTCAGCGTGCTGAACCATAGATCACCAAATCGCGCTTCGGATCTTTAACTCTTGAGTGCGTTATAAAAGTGACAATTAGAGTAGTCCAAGAATTGATGGTGGTCATTTTACCCCCTATAGTTTATCATTTTAAAATCAGGGTCGTTAGCGTGGGTTATTTCTGGTGTAACATTACCCGAATATTCAAAATAAACAATAAATATTTACGTAATTCCATCGGCGCCTGGAAGCAAGCTTAATACGTGACACACGTTTTCCTCTTAGCCAGCTGACAACTATCTTTTATTTATCTGTTTTGCTGTTGTTGTTAAACGGTGTTTCTTTTTGGTTAAACCTAGACACCTTAAATATTGTTGTTTTTTTTTCCTTTAACATTCGAAGATTTCTCGACTAAAAAGTATGTAGAGTAAATATGATATAAATTTTCTTTTTGGTTAATTTCTGCTCTGAATGGTAGACCAGATTATCACCAAACATCACTATCTCTTGAGCTACTAATTTCCAGCCACTCAGTAGCACAGCGGTGGGTCTGTGGACTTGTAATCCGAGAAACGGGGTTTCGAGACTCGTGGTGGAGAGAGCATAGGTATCCCTTTTTATACCTTTGTGTTTGATTACAAAATAAAAAGAGTTACCAACAAATAGTGCCATAGACAATCACATCACCCTCCATGGCTGAAAGGACGAATATATTCGGTGACAGGATTTGAACCAATAGATTACCTTAACGACCCGTCCATGCCAGCCTTAAGAACTTGTTAAGATGAGAAGAATAACGCATGCCTGTGATGGGTTTATTGTCTTGAATTTTTTTACATGTTCTACACTAATTCCTGTACGCTTAATCCAAGAACACTATCATATTTTCTCCATCACGTACAAATTTTTCACAAAACATCATATGTACTATTAGGTACGTGAATAATTTTTACTGAAATCGTGGGTACGTTTTGCTATGTTTCAAATGTTGGCAACCTTCTGACTACAGATTTTTCCAGACCAGTCACGACATGAGAGTCTTATCGATCGTTCTAGAACCCAAACATAATAATAAAAAAAATGTTCATTCTGGTACACGAAATAATAATTTGATGGGAGTGTTTTTTCTTTTCGATTTATAAACAAATTTTACATTATAAAAAACGTAAATATTATTTTCGAAATCTAGGTAGCTGAATTATAGAAAATCTGTTATCAAAATTAAAACAACTTTTATCAAGTTTAAACTTGAAGACGTGTTACTAATGAAAAGGAAAAAAAGTGGTTGATTGGAAAAGAATTTCGAAACCATTGTTTTGAAAGGAGATTACTTTCAAAATTGTTCCCCCTCTAGTACAGCGGTAAGCCTACGGATTTACAATGCTAAAATCAGGGGTTAGATTCCCCTCGGTGGACTCAGCAGATAGCCCAGTGTGGCTTCGTTATAAGAAAACACACACATATACTTCCATTATTAACGGATTTTTAATAACATGTCAGTTAATTAATATTTAAAAGGCCCGGATTGGCCAGGAGGGTTAAGGCGTTCGACTCGTAATCTGAGGGTCGCGGGTTCTAGTCCCCGTCGTACCAAACATGCTCGCCATTTTAGCCGTGGGGGCGTTACAATGTTCGGTCAGTCCCACTATTCGTTGGTAAAAGAGTAGTCCAAGAGTTGGCGGTGGGTGGTGATAACTAGATGCCTTCCCTCTAGTCTTGTACTGCAAAATTAGGGTCGGGTAGCGCACATAGCCCTCGTGTAGCTTTGCGCGAAATTCCAAAACAAACAAACTTCCATAGTTTTTATCATACAGTTTTGTGTCACGTGACAACCCATATTTGGGTTGTTATGTGACCTACACGGTTGCTCGACAAGCTTGACATCAAAAGGAATGTTTGAAATTGATTTTTTTTGTCTTTCTTGAAAAGCTCGTGCCATAACGTTGACTATTGTTATTAAATGTAATTGTTATAATTTTCTTGCGACCAAAGCGACTTTTTCATTACTACAATAAAAATAAATGAGTTTAAAACAAATAACTGTCTTATGAATTAGTATTGTCGTATTAGTTGTGTTTTCATGCCTCACTGTCTTAACTTGTATAATATATATATCGGCCTAACATGTCTTCCGACAAATATAATGGATTGTAATTATGCTTCGTCAACTTATAGCAGGAGTTAACACCATAAAATGTATTGTTTGTCACATATTACGTATTTACGTGTTTCGTATTATAAATGTTGTTTATGCGCATATGTATGCGGACCTTCGCAAACTACAAATATCTACATATATACACACACACTCATAAACCTTGGATAAAGGTATATATATATGTGCCCATTAAGTCAGGCGCAGCCTATTGCTTATCTCGTTGGACTGTTGGTTAAAGGGGATTAGGGTTCGAACCCAAGACACGCTTTGAACTTTTAGCTGTTAATCTTTATAGAACTGGTGAAATCCCTTGTGGCAATGGGTTATTATTGTTGGCTGCTTTTCCTATGGTCACTAGTTCAATATTAGAGACAGTTGTATGTGAAATCTACATATCTTTAATGTGTACTTAAAACACTCTCCAAGTTGAAGATCATTTTTATCTGTAGTGTGATTTTAATTTTTATCTTAAGGAATACCAACTCGATCAGGGTTCTGTAAAGGTTCATTTCAACAATGTTAAGTACTTGATGGGTAATAACCACATAGAACTACCTGGCTGTTTGGTGACTAGATTTGATAAAATACTTTTTACAGAATTGAAATTGTTTGTTTATTGTCAAGCGCAAAGCGACACAGTAATCTATCTGTGCTGTGCCCACCACAGGTTATCGAACCCTGACTTTTAGCAAACTTATGAACCTTCATACTTACCTCTAAACGTCAGAAGATCTAGTGGAACTGAAATAACTTACTTGATGTACTTAGGGTCATATATCCGACAGATTACCATCCAGAATGTCTCCATCATTAGTATCACTTTGACGTTGCGGTATCGTCCCTTGGTGGCTTATCGACAAGAATGGTTGCTTATAAAAGTAAATTTCGGTGTGCGATACCCGCAACTGAACACAGCGCAGGTAACGTTATCTATCGGGAAGCTTTGCGTTGAAACAAAACAAACAAAAAGCTTGACTTCGTACCTTAGTAGAAAACACGTGGATGACATGACAGAAGAAGAGGGTGAGTGAGTGGTCTGTAGGTAAATATACCAAACCATTCTAGGGTTACACAGAGGTATTTCTGTGTTTGTTGATAGTATCTTTCCTGAAGCTATCCCGGTACTGTTCACTATAGGCATATAACCAACAGTACCCGCTACCAACTCTTGGACTATTCTAAACTAATAGTGGGATTTGACCATCACTTTTATAATCCAAGCAACAGGATGCAAACCATTATAGCATTCCAGCCCATTTAATGATGAAACGGTCAGAAGAAAACGACGTCCAGATAATTACCGAGAACTTTTTACTTAAACTGACGTTTTGCCTATGGGGTTTCTTCAGTGTTAGTGCATACAACTCAATGATACATTTTAAACTGACGTTTCGCCTGTAGGGTTTCTTCAGTGGTAGTGCATACAACTCAATGATACATTTTAAACTCATGTTTCGCCTGCGGGGTTTCTTCAGTGTTAGTACATACAACTCAATGATACATTTTAAACTGACGTTTCGCCTGTGGGGTTTCTTCAGTGGTAGTGCATACAACTCAATGATACATTTTAACGTCATGAGCTATTTAGTTTCGTACGGTGGTGTTCTCATCCATTTCTTGCCAGAAACGACCTCTTTACTTACACTGATGTTATAAACCTGTCCTGCTAGTTTTGTAGGATAGATTGTGATGTTGTTTTGTAAGAAAGGTGTTTATATCAGTGATGTTTGTGAAACTGTACTTTGCATTTTAGAACACTGTTGAGTAACTCCAGATAAGTCACTGTTGAGTAAATGCAAACAACTCATTGTTGAGTAAATCGGAGCAAAGCACTATTGAGTAAATCCAAACAAATCATTGTTGAGTAAATCGGAGCAAAGCACTATTGAGTAAATCCAAACAAATTATTGTTAAGTAAATCTAGACAGATCATTATTGAATAGGTTCAAATTAATCATTAGTCAACAGATCCAGATAAATCATTGGTAAAACTTCCGTAACACTATGAAACAGCAATAGAAGGTTTTTGCCTGTTCGATAATCCAATAATTTGTATTTACATGACGTTTCTTAGCGTCTGTTTCATAACCGGGTTTTTGTTTTATGTTGCAGTAGATACTTTGTTTTGGAATATCCTGTACTCTAAGATCAACGTTTTATATTAGAACCTTTGTGAATAAATTACGACGCAATAAACCTTTAGAATTTTAAGCTTTTTTATGAATCATCTTCGACCTCTCGAGTTTCGGAAGTGCTCCACTAATTAGTCTATTCCTGACTTGGGTCGTCGAATGTGGTATTTCTTAACCCACTAATACAGTTATAACGGTCTTTGAGTTGATAAATTCTGAAACTCGAGTTATTGTCTTTATTACAACTTTTTTTTTTAATCAGCGGGAATTATGTCAATGCAGTAAGTGATTGATGTATAATCAGAGAAATAATATAAAAGATGACATTTGTAATTATACGTTTTGCAGTGTTTCACAATTTCCGGTTAGAAATAATGAAGCTCCCGTCCTTTTTGGTCTTTCAACGGTAAGTTGAAGGACTTTTTGACCCTTGTGGTGGACGCAACGTAAGTTATATTTCATAATAAAATTACGTTGACGTAACTTTATTTGGCTTTCGAGAACATTTTATTCTCCTTGGTTTTTGTTATGTTTGTTTTTGCACGTGCAGTAGCTCCAACTTATATATGTCTCACGGTGGGGTAAGTTTACGGACTTACAAGTCTAAAATCCAGGTTTCGATTTCCCGATATGAACACAGCAGCTAGCTTAATATGACTTTGTTCTAAAATAAACAAAAATCATTTTACGCCGTGAAGATTAATACAAAAAAGTCGTCTAGAACTAACCGACTTACTACAGTATTGCCACCCGAAGTACTAATTTACCTAATCCATTAAATAATTAATTCGAAGCATTACGTGAATTGCTGTACTGTCGCAGCCCATGTGGGACGGTGATGTAATCACAGGTTTGTAAAAACTTCAAGCAGAACTACACAAGCAGTTTGATACCTCGTGGAACGTGCTGACGATTTCACAAATAAAGGTCACTTTTTTTGTAATCTTCATTAATTACACTTTAGTACAAAATTTTCACAAGTCATTGTCACACTTTGATAAAACAGGCCTGTGAATTTAAACTTTATAAAAGTTGTTTTGGCTTTAATAATGGGCTTTCCATAATTCAGCTACGAAGATTTCGAAAATAATATTCATTTGTTTCTATCACGTAAAGTGTTTTTACAAATCTGGGGAGAAAACTTATTTAGATCAAATATACAACAAATGTAACAGAATATATTTGGGCTATTTACACAATCTTTTGTTACCATAGTGACGAATAACTAATATTGAAAATAATATAATGTAGAAGTATTCGCACAAACAAATACAATCCAGAAATCACATGTCGTGAGACCTGTTAACCGTTTATATACTAGCGATGTGTTTCTCGTGGGGTCTAGTTTGGAATTTCGCACAAAGCTACTTGAGGGCTATCTGTGCTAGCCGTCCCTAATTTAGCAGTGCAAGACTAGAGGGAAGGCAGCTAGTCATCACCACCCACCGCAACTCTTGGGCTACTCTTTTACCAACGAAAAGTGGGATTGACCGTCACATTATAACGCCCCCACGGCTGGGAGGGCGAGCATGTTTGGCGCGACGCGGGCCCGCGACCCTCGGACTACGAGTCGCACGCCTTACGCGCTTGGCCATGCCGGGCCACGTGGGTTCTAAAACGATCAATAAGACTTTCACGTCGTGACTGGTCTAGAGAAATCTATAATTAGTGGTTGTCAACATTTTAAACATAACAAATTGTACCCCTGATTTCGATGAAAATGATTCACCCATCTAGTAGTACATATGACGTTTTGTGAAAAATCCGTACGTGATGAAGGTAAAATCTTGATGAGGAGAAACCTACTTGAATTAAAAGTATATCTCAGAATGGCTGGTACGGGTATTAACACTTTTATTGATAAGGAAAGAACAACCTATACCAGTCTTTCTGAGATACAAAGTGGATATCATTTTAGGATTCAGCGTATAGGAATTACTGTAGAACGTGAAAATTTCAAGACAATAAAACCATATTAGGGCTGTGTAATTATTATTTTATAAAAAAAAAGTTAAACAAAAACTGTACCGTGAAAGATGGTTACCATTACTGGTGTTTAATCACCATGACTACAGAATAACAACAGGGTCCTTTGTTCCCCTTTCTCTTTTTTAATTCTGTTTAAATTATTTTTCTCAACTAAACTGATTCTTACTAAGAAGTATAGATTGTACTGTAGTATCTTACTTTATAAATAACACTCACGTTAGTAATTGCAATTAGAGAGAAAGGATGTGTGAAAGAGTTAATTCTGTTTAGAGAATAAATGCTAACTAGACGTTTTGTAAGCAACGTAAAGTGAGTATCATCACATCGTATCTGTATCTCTGTTTATCTGTCTTTAAAATGTTGCTGTTTCCTGTTGGCTGCTGCATATCTGAATTTATTATATAAATAAATAAATAATAATATCGTGGTATTAATTTTTATATTTAAAATTTGATGAGAATCACAGTTTATTTATTTAATCTCCTTCATCCTCGACTCGACGTTCGTTGTTCATGATAGTTGATCGTAAAACTATTGCTTGTACCACTACTATGTCTGTCGTGTCTCTGCGGGCCTGGTGAACCCTGGTAGTGGGCGATAAGCCTCGTCAGCACTTGATATGTTTAACATAAAATGTTCTTCTTTATAAGTTCTTAGAATGTTTCGCAGAAAATGCTTGATTTTTAAGAACAATTTTCAAATGTAGAAGTAAAGCTAATCCCTAACAATATAAAACTAAAATTCATCATAGATGTTGTCTTGTTCTTTCTATAAGTGTGTCCATACGTCCCAAGCTAAACTTGCTAATTCTAACTCATAATTATTCTCGTTAAGTTTCGAAGTTGGTTACTACAGTAGTAGATTTTGGTTTTCTCATCGCCTCACAACGAGCATGTCATCAGAGCTTTTGGCTGTCATAAGGGTTAACAACAGGTTAAATGGACAATGTTTAAAGTTACATTCTGTTTCACGAAACATTTCCTCCTTCGTGCGATGGCCATTGTTGCCTACTGTTTTCCCACTGTAATTTCGTTTGGAAAAGACTTCTGTGGAGAATGATAAAGTAAATCTTAGCCTGTATATCTCGAAGGAATTTTCTCAGTACCTGGACATCAGCTTTCTAGTCCACGTTTCAGCTATATGATGGGAAGGGTATGTGGTTGAATAGAGGTGCTTGATTCCAGCTGGTTTGATGTGTGACTTTTGACTTATGACTTTTTTTCAGTTTCAAATCTCGTTTATTATTTTGCTAACAGCTCCAGGATATATACGCGACCACTTTAACATGGGTGGCTTTATTTTGGGGGTTGTGAGGGATAGATTTGAGGCGTGATTTCCGAGCGAACACTGAAATGCATTATCGTATGAGTATTGACCCTTCACTGTTTAACAATCACTGTATTTGAATATCCTTCCTTTGACAGGATATACCTTTGAATATACTTCAGCCAGAAGTATGCCATGAAACTACACGAGCATGTGCACGTGATTTTTTGATTTTTTTTTTTACAATCTGTATTTAATTAAAGGACACCCGATTGAAACAACATAGTACTAATAATTTGTAATCGCCCTATTATCAAATAAAACTACTTGACAAATACTAAGAATTAAACACTCCATACATAATTACGAGAAATAAAACTAATTGCGATAAATTTGGTCTGTTTTCAATTTTGCGTAAAGCTGTATGAGAGCTATCTATACTAGCCGTCCCTAATTTAGCAGTGTAAGACTAGAGCAAAGGCAGCTAGCTAGTCGACCCCGTCCACTCTCAAGTCTTGAGAATTCATTTACCAATGAAAAATAGGATTGACCGTCACTTTATAACGACCCCATAGCTTAATTGTTTGTTTGTTTTTGAATATAGCACAAGCTACTCAAGGGCTATCTGTGCTAGCCGTCACTAATTTAGCAGTGTAAGACGAGAGGGAAGGCAGCTAGTGATCACCACCCACCGCCAACTCTTGGGTTACTCTTTTACCAACGAATAGCGGGATTGACCGTCACATTATAACACCCCCACAGCTGAAAGGGCGAGCATGTTTTGTGCGGCGGGAATGCGAACCCGCGACCTTCAGATTACGAGTCGAACGCCTCAACCCACCTGGCCATGCCGAGCCCCCACGGCTTAAAAAGGGCAAGTATGTTTGGTGTTGTGGTTTCGAAACCCGGATATTAGCGTTATAAGCCTTTAGACTTACCACTGAACATTTGACATGGCTGTTGGTTAAAACTTTGGTTCGCAATCTGTGGGTAGCAGTGTCAAGTTTCAATATAGTCAAAGCCGTATATTTGTTTGTAGTTTAACACAGTAATAGTTTAAACATGCAGAGAAGGGAAAAGTGATTTCATTTGTGTTAAAATAACTCAACAACAGCAACAACTTTTAAGTGCTAGAAGAAAGGATCGACATCGTTAGGGAACAGGTTGTATGATCTGCTGTGTTACTGAAAATACGTCAGCAAACTTAGAGTTTATCATTAGTAGTAGCTCTATATTTACTTTGGGAGGGGGTCATTAGGTAGCATTTACACCTCCACAAGGTGTGGTTTTGGAATTTCGCGCAAAGCTACACGAGGGCTATATGCGCTACCCGTCCCTAATTTAGCAGTGTATGACTAAAGGTAGTCATTACCACTCATCTCCAACTCTTGGTCTACTCTTTTATCAACGAATAGTGGGATTGACTGTCACATTATAACGCCCCAACGGCTGAAAGGGCAAGCATGTTTGATGTGACAGAGATTCGAACCCGCGACCCTCAGATTACGAGTCCAGCGCCCACCTGCAACTCGATAAGCAACTGTTAAAAGATTCCAGGATTAATCCTTTTTTTACATTATCTAAGTCTTACAAGTTACTTGAGTAGCATTTGTAAATCGGTATATAACTTTAAAAATTCGAAGTTTAATCCCCTTTGCCTTGTTTCGTTTCTAGTAACTTAACTTGGCTTAGCATAGCCTTGCGGTTAGAGTGTTTGACTTACAATCTGTCGGTTGCAGGTTCGAATCCAGGCACTGAACATGCTCGTTCTTTCAGCCGTGGGGATACCATAATATTATTGTCAATCTCATTATTCGTTAGGTTACAAAGTAGCTGAAAAGTTGACGGTGGGTGGTGTTTACTAGCTGCCTTCCCTCAACTCTATCAATGTTAAATTAACCTTTCGCGAAATTCAAAATAAGCAACTTTATTTTAGCGAAGTCTTATGAATATTAGGTTTCTGATAACTACTTGTAAACTGGATGGATTATGGCTTGTGCCCAAATTTGATGATTTTGCTACCAAAATTCGAAAAATACAAATATACTAGCTATGTAATAGATTACTTTGTTCTGTGTTTAAAGTCTATTTTGAATCTCATGTTATCCATGATATGTATTCATAAATATTTTCAAAATTGGAAATAATTATAAAATATGAAAATAGTATAAAAGGAACATTACAGGGAAAAGGACACCATTTATCACGCGAACATGAACCGCACCAGAGTACAACCACTAGTTGATAGTTTACATTGTTGTCAAAACGATACAAAAATACCGTACCTAAATAAAGCCTAAAAATGTTTAGGCAGCCGTACTATGCCTAGTAGTATTAATGTTGGAATACTAATGAGCCATTGGACTGAATTACTGATTGTGAACAGAATCAGAATTCCACGTTTGAATAGAAGTTGTACGTAAAACTTCCAGTAAGAAATGAAGGTTAGTTGTATGTAAAACTACCAGCACGAGATGAAAGTTAGCTGTATGTAAAACTACAAGCACAAGATGGAGGTTAGTTGTATGTAAAACTACCAGCACGAGATGAAAGTTAGCTGTATGTAAAACTACCAGCACAAGATGGAGGTTAATTGTATGTAAAACTAACAGCACAAGATAAATGTTAGCTGTATGTAAATCTACCCGCACAAGATGTAGGTTAGTTGAATGTAAAACTACCAGCACAAGATGAAGGTTAGTTTTATGTAAAAGTACCAGCACAAGATGAAGGTTAGTTGTATGTAAATCTACCCGCACAAGATGTAGGTTAGTTGTATGTAAAACTACCAGCACAAGATAAAGGTTAGCTGTATGTAAAACTACCAGCACGAGATGGAGGTTAGTTGTATGTAAAACTACCAGCACAAGATGGAGGTTAGCTGTATGTAAAACTTCCAGCACAAGATGAAAGTTAGCTGCATGTAAAACTACCAGCACGAGATGGAGGTTAGTTGTATGTAAAACTACCAGCACGAGATGGAAGTTAGTTGTATGTAAAACTTCCAACACGAGAAGAAGGTTAGCTGTATGTAAAACTACCAGCACGAAATGGAGGTTAGTTGAATGTAAAACTACTACCATGAGATGAAGGTTATTTGTTGTAAAACTACTAGTTCGAGATGAGGGTAGTTGTATGTAGAACTACCAGCACCGGATTGAGGTATAAGATCGAAGCTGTTTGAATGTGATGTCAGCTGTCTCAGAATGTATAAGTTCTCTTTACGTGATACACGGCTGTCGGTCACAGATCTCACCCACGATCCTGACCTAAGTATGGATGCGAATGTTAGTTCGCTGATATTGACGAAGTGGTCTCAGTGAGCTTGTATTGCTGGAAAACTGTTGCTCAGAGGAAGCAGCCAAACCAAAAGCTGAGATGACATGAGTGTGTTGTTAGAAGCAGTGGAATGAACAAAGTTATAGGCGTGTGGTCCTTACAGATGGCATATAATAGGGAGAAAATGGTTTATGCAAAATTAGAGTGACGTACCACCAGGTGTCCTTCCATACAAGGTTGAGAGCCAGAGTATTGTGAAACAGTATATAATGTATTCAGATTTATTACCAGATATCCTAGCTAACAAATGTATCTTGTGTGATAAAAAGAAAATTATTCGTGTTGGTTCTATAAAGAAAACTACTTTTACATAAAAATGTTTTTGTTGTACTTGCCATTCATTCTCGTTATAAAAATAAGTAAAAATGTACGAGAAGTCGTTTTTGTGGCTTAATACAGACGAAACGAACTTTTACGATTTTTACCGTAATTGTAGGACAGAGAACTGGAACTGGCTCTTCTCCCGAAGGGTTACGGTTTACGACAACATGTAGTACACTGATGTGCTATAAAACAGCTTTTTTGAAAGCTAAGCCTGATCTCGGTGTTAATTGCATGTGTGTGTCCGGCAAGGGCTACAAACGTGTTGTATCACCTCTACATAATTTCCATTTATCGATCGCACGAATAGTGCGAAAGTTAAATTCGTGGACACTTGACTGCTGGAAAATTCCCCTACACACAGTTGGGTTTTCTTTTCATATTAATTTTACAGAAACATATAACTAAAGTAGAAAGAAAACTTCTTGGTGGTAGAGATACATCTCATATTTAATTTGGGCACGTTATATATACAGTTTGGAAATGAAAATTCTAGGACTGAAATTGACTCTTTCTTCTGTTTGATAGTCAGTTGTGGCCTAACGTGTCGGTTCAGCTGTGGGTGTTAGTTAACTCACAGTCAACTCTTCTCTATGGTTCAAACCCGGTGGGTATTGCTGGTCGAGTGTCCATCCTTTAGTCAGTAGTTTAGAATTAAGGTTTATTATGCCTTATCCGTATTGGTATCTAACCTATTCGGTTAGCGCGTGGAGTGATGGTCAAACTGAAATTACCAGTATAGTATTTTCTCAAGTCTCATATAGAAAGTTCTTGTCTCTAGAAGTAAATAGCACAATTATCGAATACTAAAGCTCATTATGTTAATGTTATGTGATATTACTGTCACTTCCATTATACGTTTTTGAACTCACGTTATTTGTTTTGCATAAGCTAGAAAAAACACAGCTAGAAAAATGTGCTCCTCTTACTTTACAGTGTCCCTCCCTAAATCCCAGGTAACAGTAAGTGGTAACAGTCCAATTAAGTCTTCGATCCTGAGGGGGCGATAACATTCACAGCGTATGATATTGATCTTGGATAACAAATCAATTTCCTCTCTTTGACACAACACCGAAATAACTACTGTAAAAGTAATAACAATAATAGAAAACGGAAACCGATAGCTTAATCATTTTACTACGAAACTAGTCAGAGTGTGAACACTGAGTGAAAGAAGGAGCGGAACAGTTACTCTGTTCAGAGTAAAAATTGTATAAGGATATTTACAAGACTGGTTGTGAGGCATTTGACTTTATAAACGTCTTAGTTAAACACTGTTGGTGGAAATGGTTGAAAAACACAGTAGAAATGTGTTATTACAAGTAAACAAACCCCTGCAAGAACTGTGTGTGTGTGTGTGTGTTTTTTATAGCAAAACCACATTGGGCTATCTCCTGACTATCTTCTGAGTCCATCGAAGGGAATCGAACCCCTGATTTTAGAGTTGTAAGAACTGTAGAACAAAACTTCAGAAGAACATAACACAAAAAACACTTGGTACAGGTTAAAGTTTACAGAATAGGTAGCTTATTTTATTTACAGATAAACATAGATTGACCGCGTCTAGTAGAGTGGCTTCAGTGTACCGTACTGTAAAATCTGAGGTTTCATAATTCTCGACCCGTTACGACAATAACGCAATCTGCACGTTATGGCACGTAAGTTATAAGAGCGGCAGTCAAACCCAAGCACAGGAGGTGGGCACTATTAACTAGTTAACTTCTGTATTGCATTTGCTCAAAATTATGGATATTGTAGATAGATATCTGTTGTTCAACTTTGAGCGAAACTTGTAAACAACAAAAGAAAAAAACTGATATCTTGAGAAATACCAAGGAGTAAAGAACAAAGTGTAGTTAGTTGATGTCGGAGTTATTCATAAATTATCTGATATACCACTCCAAACGAATGTTGTATGTCATAACTTCGAACCATCGTGGCAAATGGTCAAAGAAAAATAAATCGTTTTCTATTTATGTGCCCAGTGACTCAGCGGAATGTCTGAAGGTTTACAACGCTGTAAACTAGGTTTCAATACCTATTGTGGACGAAGCAGAAATAGTCCAAAAATATATTTCTATATACTCTGAGATGTAAGAATTAAAAAAGACCTAGGTTTTAACGATAATAAAAATTGAATATTAAAACTATAATAGAAACTTATGAAAGACCAGTGAACGACAACAATTAAAACACAAGAGAATAAAGATTTATTATTCACCCATAAAAAAACACGTACGCTGTCGAAAGTGTTAGAGTTTCATAGCGTACGTCAAAGATGTATGTACGTTGTTCAAGTTTATTTACCAAACGTTTATTGGTCGATACTGCGTGGATGATTGTTTTCCTCTTTAATATAATTTCTCGTAAATGTTTACCAGAATGATCTACCAGATAGAATACATTGGCTTAATAATGTTTAATTTTTAAGCGCAAAACTACGCGCTGGACTTACTATACTGTGCCCACTCCAGGTATCGGAACACGATTTTTAGTCTTCAAGCATACCTCTGAACTACTGGGAAACTCAGAATAGATTTATAAAGCTAATTTCTGTTCTCATACTAACTGACTTTCAGACTTGACCAGTTTTAACGTAATGTTTTTTTGGTATTTTTTCTACGCATACTCTTTGAATTCGAAAAAGCTGAAATATTTACATCAGAAATAGCAACTGATTTACTTAGTAATTTGAAGGTTGTTTACTGCGAAGCCGAACGTAGCTGCACGTAATATGTATTAACTTCGTTCAGGATTGCAAAGTGAAGACAGAATAAATCGTTAACAAGGAACAGCTAGCTACCGCCTGTTTAATTATACACATTTTAACGACCCTTCGACTCAGAACTGCTCACCCGATACTATACGCTGTAGTTACGTTAAGGTTAAGATGGATGCTATTTAATTCAGTGAAAAACACGTGCGTCAAGCTGCAAAACATATCTCCCTTCCCTAACCCACATAACAACAAATTCCCGTTACACAGCTGACCTGACAATTCGCACCACATAACTTTTACAGATGTCAATTTCTGGAATATCACGTAATAATACATCGATATTTGAACGCCGCTCCTTGACTTTTATATCACTATTTTTTACACTTTTATATGCGTATGTTTTTTTTTTATTTGATTGGTTCGCAACGGGATATTGATATTTTTGATAAGACATAACATTTAATGGTTCACACTTTTGATAAAACTTAACATATAATGTTTAACACTTTTAATAAAACTTAACATTTAAAGGTTCACACTTTTAATGAAACTTAATTTTTAATGGTTCACACTTTTAATGGAATTTAATATTTAGTAGTTCACATTTTGATAAGACAACATTTAACGGTTCACACTTTGATAAAACTTAACATGTAAAGGTTCAAACTTAATGAAACTTAGTGTTTAATAGCTTACACATTGATAAAACTTAACATTTAAAGGTTCACACTTTTAATGAAATTTAATATTTAGTAGTTCACATTTTGATAAGACAACATTTAACAGTTCACACTTTGATAAAACTTAGCATTCAAAGGTTCACACTCCGATAAAACTTAATATTTAACGGATCACACTTTAAATGAAACTTAACATTTTATGGTTCACTCTTTGATAAAGCTTAACATTTAACAGTTCACACTTTGATAAAACTACATTTAATGTTTCACACTTTTAATGAAACTTAATGTTTAATTATTCACACTTTGATAAAACTTAACATGTAAAGGTTCAAACTTAATGTTTAATAGCTTACACATTGATAAAACTTAACCTTTAAAGGTTCACACTTTTAATGAAATTTAATATTTAATGGTTCACACTTTAATAAAATTTGACATTTGAAGGTTCACACTTGGTAAAACTTAACATTTAAAGATTCACACTTTTAATGAAATTTAATATTTAGTAGTTCACACTTTGATAAGACTTAACATTTAACGGTTCACACTTTTAATGAAACTTAATATTTAATGATTCACACTTTAATGAAACAATGTTTAATGGTTCACACTTGGATAAAACGTAACATTTAAAGATTCACACTTTAATGAAACAATGTTTAATGGTTTACACTTGGATAAAACTTAACATATTATGGTTCACACTTTTAATGAAACTTAATATTTAAAAGTTCGGTAACAGTCGTAATCCGCATCAGTCTTTCTAACTAAACCTACACAAAGGGTTATGTGCATATCCGTCTCTAATTTTGAATTGATAGTCAAGAGGGAGAGCAAGTAGTCAACAGCACCCTCCGCCAACCATTGAGCTACTATTTGACCAAATAGCGGAATTTGACCATCACTTTTATAAGTCACACATAACCCCAAAGTGCGAGTTTTCATCAAACCATGAACGTTCGGATTTATAGTCAGAATATGCTGATAACCAGACCATGACCGGCCCAATTCGTACGAGAAATAAATAGTCAATTATTCACACTTTTATCCTTAGTGCCATTTAGTCCACGTGTGCATTTTTAGCACGTTCTACGTATTACGCTTCATACTTTTATTTTTTAATCATTAAAAAATATTCTTACTCTGGCTGTTACGAGCCAAATGTGAGTTTTGAAAATACATCATGCCAGAACTAAATGTCTGTAAAAGTAACAGTTTTTGCCTCTCATCTCGTTAATCACGTAATCTAATACATATAGTAATCGTTTCTTTCTTTGTTTTAAACGAAACACTGCACGTGAGCTTTGCTTACTACAGGGTTCAGTCACTTGATTTTAGGATTATAAAATTCCCATTTATCTGTTGGGGTGGGTATATGAACAAAGAATCATACAGATTTAGAAGACATTTGATGCGGGATTGAGTTTTTATCGATTGGAAATAATGTACTGTTTTATATTAATGTTTCGTTATTTATTTTTATAGCAAAGACACGTTGGACTATTTGCTGTGCTACTACGGGGGTTGGGGGATAAAAACCGGAACTTAGCATGCTAAGTTCGGGGGACTTAAATGAGAGTGATTACTATATATAACGAGCCAATAAAATATGTTATTAACTGAGTATTTGTTTGTGTTGGAATTTTACGCTAAGCTACTCGAGGACCATTAGCGCTAGCTGACACTAATTTTGAAGGGGAAGGCAGATAGTATCATTCATCGCCAACATTTTAACTAATATTCACCAATGAATAGTATTGTGGACCGTATCATTATAACGCATTTTCGTTTGGATGAACGAGTATGTTTGGTCGCGAGACTCGAGCCTCAATATCACGAGTCAAGTGTCCTAAGAACGAGATCAGTTAGTTATAGTAGTGTTGGTGAGAACATGTTAACAAGATTTTTGCTGTTTTGTTACAAAAACGAAACAAAGTCAACCCTTGTTTAAGTTCTTCAACAAAAATTGTTTTTAACCACAGCCATAGCTACGACGTTTATAACAAGCTTACGTGAAAACTTTGAAGAGGAATAAACCGAAACGTAAATTACGCTGAAGATAAATCAATATGTTGGGTACCACGTGTTGGCGCTATGGTCAAGCTCAAAACTTCGGAGCTGTTTAGTCGGGTTGAAATCCGTACAATGCCACAAAGTGTTCCATAAATTTTAGCTTTGGGTGCTTTATAAGAGTAAAAGTCAACCCCTTATCTTGGATGGTCCGTTGTAGTGTTTAGTTGACTGGTTCAAGTCCCCTTGACAGTAGCTTAGTTTCAAAGGGAAGCAAGTAACCTCAGTAGATTTACTTCACAAGTAATCGTTATTTTCCTTTTTGCTACGTTTCGGGTAGACCCTCCTCATTAAAGAAGCTATTAGGGTAGAGGAGTCTGTGAAGATTATGATAACATCATTTATCTTCATACAGTGGTCAACCAGACAACATTCTTTGGAGAAACCCTTCTCCAATCCTGTGATTAGGTTAGAGGGTCTGTCAGCAGTGTGAACCTCTGACTAATGTTCAGATACTGGTCAAACAGACAAGTATGTCCTCACGTTTGTTTTCTGAATCACCCTGTTATAGCTTCTGAACATTCATACACTATCTCTTCACACGACTGACCCCTTTGTTGCCATGACCTTTGTATTTCTTTCGTTACTTCAGTTGTGTGGACCAGTCATGACCTTTCCGTCCACATCATGATGCTAAGCTTCGTTGTGGTTGATGTATCACCAGCTATGTGGACCATCTCAGTACTTTTAATGTTTTCCAGTGGACAAATCTTTCTTGGCTTTACTAAACATGAATCAAAGAAAGGAACTTCAGTTAACAACATCCAATATATTGATGTAACAGTACTGAAATATTAATTATTAAAACTGTGAACGTCTTTTATTTTGAACATCAATATTCAGGGAAATGCCCTTTGCATCGAGTTTGTTTTGACGGTTTAACACTAAAGAGAACAAATGTGTTTCTGTCTGTATAGGAATAGTGTGGTGCTTACTTTTTTGCAGATGTTAAACAATAAAACATCATTTTTTCTCGTTATTGATTTAGTTTGATAAGGTATCACTGGTTTTGTAAGATATTGATTGATAAAGTGTCTGGATTGTTTTCTTATTTAGCTAATAAGATATGGGGATTTTCCCCTTTTTTCACCAAAAACTGTTTTAGCCATTCGCATTATTGTGCAGTAATATGTCGTCTGTCAGACAGTAGACATTCAGATGACGTAACATGATAAAGGCTTATCTTTGCATACCATGAATAACGAGAAGAATTATGCACTTGGTAGGTCATAACACAGCATGACCTTTGAACTTTAAAAGCAAGAAAAGAAATGTCTGTTACTCTTAATTTGGCTTTATTTGCTCTTGAAACAAAACCTTTTCAGGACCCTGCGAAAGTACACCTAGATCTAAGCAGACTTTCGTTCATAAAATATTGTAATATCAACCGAGATATATAGCTTAGCATGCTAATGACATAACCACCCCTTTTTTTGTTATAAATTCATTGTACCAGAGCTTTAATATTACCATCAGTGCCCAAAGTCACTTTGAAATTGAAATCTTTAGCTTTCATGTGCATTTTCAATCCATAAGTGATGTCGTGTCACGTGCACTTGCGTATTCAAGGGATGAGATTGTTAGACTAGTTCTATATGTAATGAACTTCAATGCATGGCCTCCAGCCATCACATTGAAAGAAGTAAACCAATAAGAGAAGTGATTTTGTTTCCCTCCTTTTTCTCTTGTTTAATAATGACATGTTTACATCAGTCTAAAGTCTCTGTGTACTCAGTCGAGTTCAACAGTAGTAACATTACACGTTCGTCACGACTTCACAACACTATGTAATCTCAGCGAGCATCCCGATCTCGCAATCACAGTTTCACTGAAATTTAACTAGTTGGCGTGAGAAATGACATGCATTTTTGTTGATGTAAAGTAGCAATAAAGGTTAGGCCCTAAAAAATAAAACACAGTAGTAGAATGTGGTCGTAAGTAATAGGAAAGCTTTAAAAATAATGTATCTATTCTGGCAAAAATACAAAAATTGTAATCTGTATGGTAGTATAGCTAATATTGTGATGATGCCACCAATGCCACCTGTATTAATGTGACGTCATTTGGGATATGTTGTGCTGATTGCTGGCATAAATCCAGGGTTCTGCAACTCAGCTGTCGAGAGCGAGACAGTGACGTTTATTTTTGAGAGGTTTCGTTCGAAACCTGCTTCTCTATTTCGGTAAATTTAAAGCTAGAAAACTTTTATCTTGTTGTTATGTCTCATCTTTATAACGTTTCAGTTATCTTTTCAGGAAATAATAAATCGGCAGAGAGAGAAATACTGTAGTTGTAACTTTTTTGCCAGCATCTCATGTTTCACTTTTATCGATCTATAAACAAATCTTTATCAAAAAATAAATAAATAAATAAAGGTGAAGAAAATGGAAGTGATTCATTATCACAAAAGTTGCCTCATGTAAGAAAACTGCACTTCTGAACATTAAAATAAATATATGTTGTTGATTTTGCATGCGATTATTTTAATGAAATCAGTTTAGTAAATGATATATTACTGTATGTCTCATATTACTATTGATTCTGTCGTTAAGCACAAAGATGCACAATGGACTATTATATGATTTATTCACGACGGGTATCGAAGCCTAGTTTCAAACATTATAAGCCTTCAGACTGACTGCTGAACTATGGGGAGATCACTGTATTTGTCCCTGGAATATTTATTTATTTCTAATTCTGTTCTCCTACAGATGTTGTTTCAGTGGTAGCAATACACAACTGTTTTGTTTTGGTACTTGTGATGTTTGTTTGAAAGTTTATTTTGTAGCCAGTAGCATTCTTTAGAGCTGGTTATTTGTCTGGTTTCGAAGTGATTCGGTTATAATGTGAGACAAATTTCCGAGTATTACCATAAGTATAAGTGTTATCTATCGGACATCGGATTGGAGGACGTTCTGTTTCTGCCAAACATGCTCCCATAGCTGTGGGTGAGTTACAGACGTGACTGTTAATCGTGAACAAAGCCACTGTGCCAGGGTACTGCTGATTGGCTTCATTTCCTCTGGTCGGTAATTTACTTGAAGACAACCTTAAAGTTGTAAATTACATTCAAAACGAATGTCTCTCCTAAACTCCATTACTAACACATTTATTAAGTTTTTGTTTTTTTTAACAAACTGGCGAAGTAGTTCTGAAGTTAACATCGCATGCTCTGAGAAACAAGGGTTAAGATTTACAACTTACTTGTAGAAACATGAATACACTCAGAAGGAGACAGATGGAATTTTCCCAGAGTCATAACACATTTCTGGTAACATAATCTCACCCCAGATACTCTTCCAAAATTACTGTTTATCTAGTTTTTCACGTTGCCAGACAAGGAACGATTCCTTATATCCTTGAAGCTGACGGATAGACAGGTCAGAGTAAACTAGCAATTGAAAACCACTTGTTTTTTCACTGTAAACTCTGACACTAGAATTAATCACGTTCCCAGACAGACAGACAGACAGGAAAAGGAAAGTTTTTAACACACACGATTTATTAATATATTATAATTTAATGTAAGTGTTGTTGACATTACTTTGGTAACATAAAAATAACAAAACATTCATTTTAACGGTTAAAACGCGGTCTGTTTATGTTTATAAACAGGGAACTTTTTTATACAGGGCCCGGAATAGCCAGGTGGTTAAGGTACTCGACTCGTAATCCAAGGCTCGCGGGTTCGAATCCCCGTCACATCAAACGTGGGCACCCTTTCAGTCGTGGGGGCGTTAAAAAGTGACAGTCAATCCCACTATTCGTTGATAAAAGAGTAGCCCAAGAATTGGCGGTGCGTGGTGATGACTAGCTGCCTTCCCTCTAGTCTTACACTGCTAAATCAGGGACGGCTAGCGCAGATAGCCTTTGTGTAGCTTTGTGCGAAATTCAAAACCAAACAAATCAAACACAAATAAACAATTTTTAGAAAGATGTACGTTTAGGATGGTTGGTTGTCTGTCGATAAAACATTCATAAATAGTTAAAATTTGTTAAATTACATGAGATCCAACATGTAAAGCTAAGTTTGTGTCTGTTTGTTCGCACCTTTCAGCCACAT
This sequence comes from Tachypleus tridentatus, assembly GCF_004210375.1. NCBI lineage: Eukaryota > Metazoa > Arthropoda > Merostomata > Xiphosura > Limulidae > Tachypleus > Tachypleus tridentatus. The sequence goes on from NC_134837.1 coordinate 119,239,361, forward strand.
GTACCTTATACTTATCCATTTTTCTTGATCAATCAATGTACCCAACATGATACAGTAATGCAAAATGCCATAAGGGGATTCAACCCTGCTCTAATTTCATATTATTAGAATTCTTGAAAACAGTATTCGTACATTTATGTATTTTTAATGCACTTTTAATGTTTATTATGTTAAGAAAAAAAAATAGAAGCACAAACTTCTATTACACCAATGCTTAGCAGTGAGATTAGATATGATGTGTAGTTATAACAACTTTTGTAGTAAAATCTCTCACAATTGGTTTAGCAGTTTAAATACGATAAGTAGTGTGAACACGTTTTTTGTATCAGGTCAATTCAGATATACCACTGTTTAAGATCCCCGGATGTGCAATCTAACATACAAAATTTACTTCAAAGCAGTAAAGGTGCAATTGATGTGTTAGTTTTCAATATAATAAGTTAAGTCTTGTGTCCTTTCAGTAGAATCGGTGTAAATCCGGTCCATGTGTGTCTGATAAAAAATCATGTTCTCCAATGACACAGCAACACACTGGTAAAAGACGGACTTTTGTGCAGCTTTTCATAAATGACAATAGAAAACTGAACAGAGAGAAGTACAATATTTGTTTCTATGTTTCCTAGAACTTCTGGAATTTATGTGAACAAATAATTCAGTTTTAACTTCTTTCAAAGTAATTATTCTCGCGGTAGGAATATATGGAACATAAGAGAACCTAGTCACTGGGGGGTTTATAGAGACTTAAAGAGAGCAATTTCAGGCAGTCTTACTTACTCTTTCATAAATGGTCATTTATCTTTTAGTTCATGTTCACCGTCGTTATGTAACAGTACCAGATGGTTTGACATAAAAATCAGTGGTTTAATTGATGGCACAGCTGTCACGTTATAGTTTGACCACATCATAAACTTAATCTAGTTCACTCCGCATGAGTTGTCGCCATCTGATTAGTTAATAATCTAAACAGCTTCTTAACCACCACTGTTTATATTGTACCATAGTCGGTTTAGTATTCGACGAAAGGCCTCGTCGGCACTGGATATTGTATTCTTAACATACTATTGTACGCTCTTCTTTACTTTTGCTAAGGATTTCGTGATAATTTCCAAGATGTGTCCAACAATTAAGAGCTCCGTGGTTGATTCGTGTTCAGCTTTTCGATCGACTCCAAACAGCGTCACATACAGAGCATCTTCCGAGCAGGCTAAACTCAGTAGCTCTATAACCGGAGCAAGATATCATTAAAAATAGCTTCCTCCTATTCCAAATAAACGTATATTTAGTCGTGTTTAGTGCCAGGTTTGAAGTATGTTTTATAATGATAATAAAAAGACAGAGAAAGAAAAATACAGCTTCACGGGACCAATAAAACAATTCTATTACTAGAAGGAAATTCTTTCTCAACTTAGGTTGCGATTAAGTGCAATATACACCGTGAATTATATGTTGTTTTCACTTTAAGAATCTAACCTAATGAAATATATGTTGTTTTCACTTAAAGAATCTAACCTACTGAAATATATGCTGTTTTCACTTTAAGAATCTAACCTAATGAATGATATGTTGTTTTCACTTTAAGAATCGAACCTAATGAATTATATGTTGTTTTCACTTTAAGAATTGAACCCAGTGAGTTATGTTGTTTTCACTTTAAGAATCGAACCTAATGAATTATATGTTGTTTTCACTTTAAGAATCGAACCCAATGAATTATATGTTGCCTTCACTTTAAAAATCAAACATAATAAATTATATGTTGTTTTCACTTTACGAATCGACCCCACTGAATGATATGATGTTTTCGCTTTGAGAATCGAAACCAATGAATTATATGTTGTTTTCACTTTAAGAATCGAACCCAATGAATTATATGTTGTTTCACTTGAAGAATCTAACCTAATGAATTATATGTTGTTTCACTTGAAGAATCCAACAAAATGAATTATTTGTTGTTTTCTCTTTAAAAATCGATGCTAATGAAGTACATGTTGTTTTCACTTTAAGAATCAAACATAATAAATTATATGTTGTTTTCACTTTAAGAATCTAACCTGATGAATTATATGTTGTTTTCATTTTAAGAATCGAACCCAATGAATTAAATGTTGTTTTCACTTTAACAATCGAACCTAATGAATTATATGTTGTTTTCTCTTTAATAATCGAACCTGATGAATTATGAGTTGTTTTTAGTTTAAGAATCGAACCCAATGTATTATATGTTCTTTTCACTTTAAGAATCCAACCTAATGAATTATATGTTGTTTTCTCTTTAATAATCGAACCTAATGAATTTTTGTTGTTTTCTCTTTAAAAATCAATCCTAATGAATTATATGTTGTTTTCTCTTTAATAATCGAACCTAATGAATTATGAGTTGTTTTAGTTTAAGAATCGAACCCAATGTATTATATGTTCTTTTCACTTTAAGAATCCAACCTAATGAATTATATGTTGTTTTCTCTTTAATAATCGAACCTAATGAATTCGGTTCGAATTAATTTAAATAATTAATATTATTATTATACTTTAATAATCTTTCCCCGCTGATTTCTCCAAGCCCGTTCCCTTGGCTGTGGTTTCGCTAGATAGTAGATAGGGACAGTGGGAATCTCGTTAATCCTTTCATGCGCGTCACTAATTAGATGACGAGGCATTTGGCTACCTTAAGAGAGTCATAGTTAAGTATAGTTGTTTTCACTTTAAGAATCGAACCCAATTAATAATATGTTGTTTTCACTTTAAGAATCGACCCCATTGAATTATATGTTGTTTCCACTTTAAGAATCGAACCTAATGAATTATATATTGTTTTCACTTTAAGAATCGAACTCAATGAATTATATGTTGTTTCTACTTTAAGAATCGACCCCAATGAATTACATGTTTTTTCACTTTGAGAATCGAAACCAATGAATTATATGTTGTTTTCACTTTAAGAATCGAACCCATTGAGTTACATGTATTTTTGTCTTTAAGAATTGAACCCAATGAGTTTTGTTGTTTTCACTTTATTAATCGAACGTAGTGAAAGATATGTTGTTTTCAGTTTAAGAATCGAACCCAATGAATTATATGTTGTTTCCACTTTAGGAATCGAACCCAATGAATTATATGTTGTTTCCACTTTAAAAATCGAACATAATGAATTATATGTTGTTTTCACTTTAAGAATCTAACCTAATGAATTATATGTGGTTTTCACTTTAATAATCAAACCCAATGAATTATATGTTGTTTTCACCTTAAGACTCAAACCTATTGAATGATATGTTGTTTTCACTTTAAGAATCAAACCTAATGAATTATATGTTTTTCACTCTAAGAATCGAACCCAATGAATTATTTTTGTTTCTACTTTAAGAATCGAACCCAATGAATTATATGTTGTTTTCACTCTAAGGATCGAACCCAATAAGTTATACGTTGTTTTCACTTTAAGAATTCAACACAATAAGTTATATGTTGTTTTCACTTTAAGAATTCAACCCAATACGTTATATGTTGTTTAAGAATCGAACCTCATGAATTATATATTGTTTTTACTTTTAGAATTTAAACTAATAAATTATATTTTGTTTTCACTTTAAGAATCTAACCAAATGAATTATATGTTGTTTCACTTGAAGAATCCAACCTAATGAATTATATGTTGTTTTTTCTTTAATAATCGAACCTAATGAATTATTTCTTGTTTTCACTTTAAGAATCTAACCTAATGAATTATATGTTGTTTTCACTTTACGAATTTGAGTTAATGAATTATATCTTGTTTTCACTTTAACAATCGAACCTAGTGAATTATATGTTGTTTTCACTTTAAGAATCGAGCCCAATGAATTATATATTGTTTTAACTTTAAGAATCAAACCCAATGAGTTCTATGTAGTTTTTGCTTTAAGAATCGAAGCTAATGTTTATATATTGTTTTCACTTTAAGAATCGAACTCAATGAATTATATGTTGTTTCCACTTTAAGAATCGAACCTAATGAATAATATATTGTTTTCACTTTAAGAATCGAACTCAATGAATTATATGTTGTTTCTACTTTAAGAATCGAACACAATGAATTATATGTTGTTTTCACTTTAAATATTGAACCGAATAACTTATATATTGTTTTCACTTTAAGAATCGAACCCAATTAATAATATGTTATTTTCACTTTAAGAATCGAACCTAATGAATTATATGTAGTTTTTTCTTTACGAATCTAACCAAATGAATTATATATTGTTATCAATTTAATAATCGACCCCATTGAATAATATATTGTTTTCACTTTGAGAATCGAAACCAATCAATTATATGTTGTTTTCAGTTTAAGAATCGAACCCATTGAGTTATATGTATTTTTCTCTTTAAGAATTGAACCCAATCAGTTTTATTGTTTTCACTTTATGAATCGAACCTAATCAATGATATGTTGTTTTCACTTTAAGAATCAAACCTAATGAATTATATGTTGTTTCACTTGAAGAATACAACATAATGAATTGTATGTTGTTTTCTTTTTAACAATCGAACCTAATGAATTATTTGTTGTTTTTTCTTTACGAAACTATCCAAATGAATTATATATTGTTATCAATTTAATAATCGACCTCATTGAATAATATATTGTTTTCACTTTGAGAATCGAAACCAATGAATTATATGTTGTTTTCAGTTTAAGAATCGAACCCATTGAGTTATATGTATTTTTGTCTTTAAGAATTGAACCCAATCAGTTTTATTGTTTTCACTTTATGAATCGAACCTAATGAATGATATGTTGTTTTCACTTTAAGAATCGAACCCAATGAATTATATGTTGTTTTCACTTTAAGAATCGAACCCAATGAATTATATGCTGTTTTCACTTTAAGAATCTAACATAATGAATTATATGTTGTTTTCACTTTAAGAATCTAATTTAATGAATTATATGTTGTTTTCACTTTAAGAATCGAACCCAATTAAATATATGTTGTTTTCACTTTAAGAATCGAACCCATTGAGTTACATGTATTTTTGTCTTTAAGAATTGAACCCAATGAGTTTTGTTGTTTTCACTTTATTAATCGAACGTAGTGAAAGATATGTTGTTTTCAGTTTAAGAATCGAACCCAATGAATTATATGTTGTTTCCACTTTAGGAATCGAACCCAATGAATTATATGTTGTTTCCACTTTAAGAATCGAACATAATGAATTATATGTGGTTTTTACTTTAATAATCAAACCCAATGAATTATATGTTGTTTTCACCTTAAGACTCAAACCTATTGAATGATATGTTGTTTTCACTTTAAGAATCAAACCTAATGAATTATATGTTTTTCACTCTAAGAATCGAACCCAATGAATTATTTTTGTTTCTACTTTAAGAATCGAACCCAATGAATTATATGTTGTTTTCACTCTAAGGATCGAACCCAATAAGTTATACGTTGTTTTCACTTTAAGAATTCAACACAATAAGTTATATGTTGTTTTCACTTTAAGAATTCAACCCAATACGTTATATGTTGTTTAAGAATCGAACCTCATGAATTATATATTGTTTTTACTTTTAGAATTTAAACTAATAAATTATATTTTGTTTTCACTTTAAGAATCTAACCAAATGAATTATATGTTGTTTCACTTGAAGAATCCAACCTAATGAATTATATGTTGTTTTCTTTTTAATAATCGAACCTAATGAATTATTTCTTGTTTTCACTTTAAGAATCTAACCTAATGAATTATATGTTGTTTTCACCTTAAGACTCAAACCTATTGAATGATATGTTGTTTTCACTTTAAGAATCAAACCTAATGAATTATATGTTTTTCACTCTAAGAATCGAACCCAATGAATTATTTTTGTTTCTACTTTAAGAATCGAACCCAATGAATTATATGTTGTTTTCACTCTAAGGATCGAACCCAATAAGTTATACGTTGTTTTCACTTTAAGAATTCAACACAATAAGTTATATGTTGTTTTCACTTTAAGAATTCAACCCAATACGTTATATGTTGTTTAAGAATCGAACCTCATGAATTATATATTGTTTTTACTTTTAGAATTTAAACTAATAAATTATATTTTGTTTTCACTTTAAGAATCTAACCAAATGAATTATATGTTGTTTCACTTGAAGAATCCAACCTAATGAATTATATGTTGTTTTCTTTTTAATAATCGAACCTAATGAATTATTTCTTGTTTTCACTTTAAGAATCTAACCTAATGAATTATATGTTGTTTTCACTTTACGAATTTGAGTTAATGAATTATATCTTGTTTTCACTTTAACAATCGAACCTAGTGAATTATATGTTGTTTTCACTTTAAGAATCGAGCCCAATGAATTATATATTGTTTTAACTTTAAGAATCAAACCCAATGAGTTCTATGTAGTTTTCGCTTTAAGAATCGAAGCTAATGTTTATATATTGTTTTCACTTTAAGAATCGAACTCAATGAATTATATGTTGTTTCCACTTTAAGAATCGAACCTAATGAATTATATATTGTTTTCACTTTAAGAATCGAACTCAATGAATTATATGTTGTTTCTACTTTAAGAATCGAACACAATGAATTATATGTTGTTTTCACTTTAAATATTGAACCGAATAACTTATATATTGTTTTCACTTTAAGAATCGAACCCAATTAATAATATGTTATTTTCACTTTAAGAATCGACTCTATTGAATTATATGTAGTTTTTTCTTTACGAATCTAACCAAATGAATTATATATTGTTATCAATTTAATAATCGACCCCATTGAATAATATATTGTTTTCACTTTGAGAATCGAAACCAATGAATTATATGTTGTTTTCAGTTTAAGAATCGAACCCATTGAGTTATATGTATTTTTCTCCTTAAGAATTGAACCCAATCAGTTTTATTGTTTTCACTTTATGAATCGAACCTAATGAATGATATGTTGTTTTCACTTTAAGAATCAAACCTAATGAATTATATGTTGTTTCACTTGAAGAATACAACATAATGACTTGTATGTTGTTTTCTTTTTAATAATCGAACCTAATGAATTATTTGTTGTTTTTTCTTTATGAATCTATCCAAATGAATTATATATTGTTATCAATTTAATAATCGACCCCATTGAATAATATATTGTTTTCACTTTGAGAATCGAAACCAATGAATTATATGTTGTTTTCAGTTTAAGAATCGAACCCATTGAGTTATATGTATTTTTGTCTTTAAGAATTGAACCCAATCAGTTTTATTGTTTTCACTTTAAGAATCGAACCCAATGAATTATATGCTGTTTTCACTTTAAGAATCCAACATAATGAATTATATGTTGTTTTCTTTTTAATAATCGAACCCAATTAAATATATATTATTTTCACTTTAAGAATCGAACCCAATGAATTATATGTTGTTTTCACTTTAAGAATCGAACCCAATGAATTATATGTTTTTTTCACATTAAAAATCTAACTTAATGAATTATATGTTGTTTTCACTTTAAGAATCTAATTTAATGAATTATATGTTGTTTTCACTTTAAGAATCGAACCCAATTAAATATATGTTGTTTTCACTTTAAGAATCGAACCCAATGAGTTTTTGTAATTTTCACTTTAAGAATTAAACCCAATGAGTTATATGTTGTTTTCACTTTATGAATCGAACCTATTGAATGATATGTTGTTTTCACTTTAAGAATCAAACCTAATGAATTATATGTTGTTTTCACTTTAAGAATCGAACCCAAATTTCAGCTTTATACTTATACCTGTGTCACTAGGAAGGATTTAGGGAAGAATTAGAATCAAAGATCAGGTTCCAGGCTTAATCAGGTACAGGTTGCAAGAATTAATTAGATACTGGTATTCAGGCTCACTCAGATATGGGTTTCCAGGCTTAACTTATTCATATTTCTGTGTTTGAACCTTTTCTGTTATTTTCTGATTTTTTTGGTTCATGTTTAGTTTGTTTTTGATGTGAAAAGAACGTGAAATCGAATTTCTCTGTTTCCCTTTTCTTGAGTGGTTCAGATCAGTCAGTTAGAAGCCTGGGATCTTATAACAGTAAAATTCAGAATTCGATCTTTTCATGGATACTGCACATGTAGCCCACTGCATAGCTTTGTGCACAAATACAAACAAGATAAAACAAACAGACTTTGTGTTTTAATCTAAATGGACTTTTCATGATTTTGTAGTCGCTGTTCCAGCTTGCTTGTTGGAAGTCTAAGGTTCGAACCGCGATATGCCTCCGAACATGTTAGGCATGCGAGCACTACAGCTGTGTCAGTCATTTGCGCTACTCCATTAACTTTGTTTATTCTTGAGTACTAAGCTACATAATTGGCTATCTATGACGTGCTAACAACAGAGAACGAAACCAAATATTTAGCACTGTAAGCAAGCAAACAACCGCTGAGTCACAGGAGGCATTTGACTAAGAGAAAGTTACACATGTGGCGAGTGCTGCTTCCTGATTCCACTTCTTCTGATCATCAGTTCTGGATTTGAGATGGCTATTCTGGAACGTTAGGGGTCTCTAATCTTGGCGTTTAGCTCATGTATCACATAAGATGGCGTTCAAAACTTAAATGCACATTTTTTAAGCTAACACCTGGCTTTGCCTGGCATGGCAAGGTGTTTAAGGCACTTGACTGGTAATCGAAAGGTCGCGAGTTCGAATTCCTTTCACACCAAACATGCTCGGCCTTTCAGCCGTATGGGCGTTATAATGTGACGGTCAATCCCACTATTCGTTGGTAAAAGAGTAGCCCAAGAGTTGACGGTGGGTGGTGATGACTAGCTGCTTTCCCTCTAGTATTTCACTGGTAAATTAGGGACGGCTAGCGCGGATAACCCTCGAGTAGCTTTGCACGAAATTCAAAAACAAACAAGCATGGCTTCATACTACTGTTTACACCTAGTAATGACCATGTGTCTCACAGGCCAAAAGGCAGACTAAACGAGTGTAAGATGTTTCACCCTTTCGTCGGAAACTAAATTACCAAACTGCTGAGTTTGTAACGATGAGTTTCGCCCTTAAAAAGAAATAACCTTCGAAAATAAATGCAGCTTTGTGATTGCGCTGTTTGAAATAACCCCAAGGTAATGGGATGTATACACATAGACTTTTAACCAAAACAATTTCTTTAAATGATGGAAGTATTAGTTTCCATGGTTAATAATAGTTAATCATACGTTATAGTTTATTGACACATAATTCGATAATTTATGTAAATCTTACAGTTAGGCCATGTTCAACTAACAGAACAAATTTACTATGTTGACTCGAAACGCACTTGTTCAAGAATATACGGGCTTTCTGAGTTTCTGTGGAAAAATACACTTGTTCTTTTTTATATCGTATTAGTTGATAAGAAAAGTTTGTTTTGTTTATTGGTTTTGAATTTTCGCGCAAAGCTACACGAGGGCTATCTGCACTAGCCGTCCCTAATTTACCAATGCAACACTTGAGGGATGGCAGCTAGTCATCACCAACTATCGCGAACTCTTGGGTTACTCTTTTAATCAATGAATAGTGGGATTGACTGTCACTTTTTAACGCCTCCACGGCTGTAAGGGTGACCATGTTTGATGTGACGGGGATTCGAACCCGCGAGCCTCGGATTACGAGTCGAGTACCTTAACCACCTGGCCATTCCGGGCCCTGTATAAAGAACTTTCCTGTTTATAAACATAAACAGACCGCGTTTTAACCGTTAAAATGAATGTTTTGTTTTTTATTTTGCCACTTCTGTTACCGAAGTAATGTTAACAACACTTACATTAAATTATAATATATTAATAAATCGTGTATGTTAAAAACTTTCCTTTTCCTGTCTGTCTGTCTGGGAACGTGATTAATTCTAGTGTCAGAGTTTACATGAGAAAAATCAAGTGGTTTTCAATTGCTAGTTTTCTCTGACCTGTCTATCCGTCAGCTTCAAGGATATAAGGAATCCTTCACGGCTGAAAGGGCGAGCATGTTTGGTTCAACGGATATTTGAACCCGCGACCGCCGGATTGCGAGTCGAGTACATTACCACCTGACCATGTCGGGGCTCCCTATATAAGCGAAGACGTAATATGTACACAACTGATTATAGCCTAAAAGTCAGATTGGTTTTGTTGGAAGGGGAAGAAAAAGTTAATGTTCTCTGTAAATCGACAGTAATAAAAATAAGTTATACCGACGGGTCAACTGTCACTTAACTTACACTAACCTTAAAGCAGAGGTCAACTGGCTGTTAGCAACGGATCTTACAAGAATAAATAGGTCAAACGTAACACTTAGCAACTGATTTTGACGGTAACGTGTAAGTGTTATCTTTCATACCTGTAATTCTTCATCGGTGTCACTTCCGTCGTTTGGGTGACGAATGAAGGGCACAGTTGCTATAGTAACGTCATACATTATATTTGTCTTCTTTCTAAGCAGTGAGGCTTGCCCTCCACAAATTCTATGTTTTATCTTTAACCACGTGACTGGCAATTTACGTAAGGAAGTTTTAAATGCGAAGTGACAACGAACGCCTCATTACCTTAATGATGTTAAAGCAACTGTGTCCTTTATGAACAAAATAACAGTGTAGAATGAGAGAGAGAGAAAAGAATGTTCTGGACACAAAATGTCTCCTTGCAAATGTCTCATACTTTCGTCTAACAGCACAACGAAGTGTTCTTTCTTTCCAGGATTTGACTTAGCACTTTAGAGTTATTTTTGTAGTCGTTCTTAGCATAAAGCTACAAAGATCCATCTTCGCTCTGTTCATCGCGGACTTTAGTGTTTTAAGTCCAGATATCAGGGAACACACGTTGTAGTGTATAGCTGTGTATCATTTTATTTACAGTTATGTCCAACATCACTTGCCCTTCCCCTCAGTGGCACAGCGGTATGTCTGCGGACTTACACCGTTATATCGTGTTTCGATAACCGTAATGGGCAGAGCATAGATAGCCCATTGTGTAGCTTTCTACTCGTTTCAAACAAACCACATACAAGTTGTACACAAACTTTACGTCCGTTATTAATACACCAACATGATCATTTCAGTACTAATGAATTAAACTAATGTATATTCTTTTCCATCAGAGATAATATGACAGTTTATATAATATTCGTTATTTCAGCATTCAGCTCATAAACACTATAGCCTTACTTGAACATCCCGTTATTTATTTCGCTAACTAATCTAACAACGTTATAGTTTAGCTGAATTTATGTTTGTTATTAGAGTATTTAGCCTAACAACATTGTAGTTTAGCTGACATAGCATTCTTTATTTCACTACTTAGTCCAACAACACCACAGTTTATTTGGCATCATGTTTGTTATTTCAGTACTTAGTCCAGCAACACTACAGTTTAGTTGACATCACGTTTGTTATTTCAGTATGTAGTCTAACAACACTACAGTTTAATTTTACCTAGGAACAACTAACACACCAAGATGTGGTATTTCATATAATTCACTAACGAACCACCGAATTTGTTTCTATTACTAGAAGTTATTTTAAGTAATGGTATCACTAATAAGTTTCTTGGTATAGACGATAACATGTGGAAACTATTACTTTAAAAGCTAACTGAAATCTGTATTTATTCTTAAACTTTATCCGGTTACTTTGGTTCAGTGAATGGAAACATGAGATAATGCTCCTTGTGTGTAATCTGACATTTAAAACTCTAGGGGATTGGAAGGAATGTTGGTGGTGAAGGTTTAAACTCCATCGCTATGTGAAATTCACCAGCTGGAGTAAGTTGCCTACTCGGGCCATCAGAAAAGACAAAAAAAAAAATCTCCGAATTCTACTCTCAGTACACTCATCAGTGTTGGTGGTAGTTTTTTTTTAAAACGTTTAGACTTTAGCGCCATTGACTGACTTTAGCCAAGGGGAAGGCAAAACGTTTTAAAGTTTTCCTTCAGTAACGTGTGAACACCTCTGACATCAAACATAAAATGTCAAAAATTAGTTATCGACTTGGGTATTGAAGTTCAGAAGATTAAGGCAGCTGGTCAACACCACCCACCGCCAACTTTTGGACTACTTCTTTACTAACAATTAGTGGGATGGAACGTGACATTATAACGTCGCCACAGCTGAAAGGGCAAATACGTGTAATGGCTGTATTTGAACCTGCGATCGACAGATTGCGAGTCAAGCGCTCCCTAGCCACCAGGCCTTATTATTAGTGATATTACGTTACGTTTTATACTATATCCTCCTTCCTCTCCGAAAAGAAAAGTTCATCATTGGAAATTAAAGTTACTGAAGATATAATACATATTTCTTACGAGATCTTTAAATGAAACTAGGAGTGAGAGTAAGTTTGGGGTGAAACTTATTTAACTGGAAATTAGTTTTGTTCAAGATAACCGATGGTCTTTTGACAGCAATACGTAATCAGCTAACTATGATACATTCAATTTGTTTCCAACAATTTGTGAAGGACTTCCGAAACATTTAATTTTTCATTGAAAACTTCCCAAAGTTAAGAAACTCTTCACATCCATAGGTCTGGTACATTGAAGATTCATTTATATCAGTGGTTTACAAACTGTGTGTCGTGGTAAGTTGCCAAGTGTGTCGCGAGAGTTTTACCAAACGAAGAATAATTAAGAATGTAAAGTACAACAACAAAACCAATCAAATCATATGACAGTGTCATGTGAAGATATCACGTGAACCAAGGTTTAGGGTATCATCAGAGAAAAACGGTTTGGAACCACCCCGATTTAGATCATTGAAAATATTCTACGTAAGAGTTGGAACACAATTCTAAAATAAAGGTACAACAGTGAGTAATGTTTCACTGAATTACTATTTATCCTGGTTTTTGCTCTTTTAAAAGATGCAACATACTTTAGTGTTACGTATAGTCATGATACCTTCAGATACAATTATCTGAAGAGTCCTTCTTAATATTACCTTAAAGATATAAACTTTGGAAATTTCTACTTCATTAAATTTCGAGAACTGGTTAACTTGTGTGTTGAAATCTGTCCTGAGTTTAGAAGTAACAGAACAGAGAGAAGGCAGCTATTTCTAATGACTTATTTCCGTTTTGGAATTTCGCACAAACCTACACGAGGGCTATCTGCGCTATCCGTCCCTAATTTAGCAGTGTAAGACGAGAGGGAAGGCAGCTAGTCATCACCACCCACCGCCAACTCTTGGGCTACTCTTTTACTAACGAATAGTGGGATTGACCGTTACATTTATAAGGCCCTCACGGCTGAAAGGGCGAGCATGTTTGGTACGACGGGGATTCGAACCCGTGACCCTCAGATTACCAGTCGAACGCCTTAATGCACCTGGCTATGCCGGGCTCCTACTTGTTTTCGTAAAACGCAGAAACGACAATTTATTTGAAAATGTAAAAAACAACAACAAAACGTCTGTCTTTAGCTTTAGCATCTCAGTTGTTCTGTGTTTTTGAAAGTATATAAAACATAAGTTAAATCACATTGTGTTAAAAACTTTGACATGTTCAAATCCTTTATGTTACTTAAAGTTGTATCTACTACTCATTACGACTTGTTTTCAAGATTAATTTTATAATTAAGATTTTTGTTTCTTTTAATTATAATGGTTTATCTAAATACTATATAGATAAATAACTATCTTACAAAAAGGAACTCGTCTCCTTCACTTCGACAGTTAAGTAAAGGTTTTAATGTAATCTCATTCATCTGGTAAAGTGTGTAACTTGGTAGTCTTGGTGTGTTTGTTTGTTGAAGCACAGAATGGGTTAACTGTGCTGCGCTAACTACGAGTAGCTAAACCGGATTTTTACTTTTATAAACACTCAGACTTAACTGAGAGTCACTGGGAGGCAAATCCACGAACCTTGAATTCTTGTTTAATGAATCCCACGCGCAGCAGGTCATTCCCTAAATATTAACCCTAGAATTAATTACCTATCGGGTCTATACCAGATAGCCGTATTTTATATCTACGTTTTTTTGAACTAAAATGTTAATGGAACCACGACTTTGTTAATAGGCTCCTTAATAACATGCAAATCTTACATAAAACTTAAGTAGAACGATCGTCAGTATTTCAATTAATACTACCGACAGCTGCAGGAATGGTGGGAATAGTAACTGCGCCTAACTGGCCCTAGATGGGAAAGCAGTGGCCACAACAGATAACCCAATTACTTCACCTCATTTTTTTTAAAGGGAGTATTATAACAAACGTAGAGAAATACAACTCAATACTGTACAATAAGTGAACCTCGCCCGCATTAAAATAAGAATTTCTATTTAGAACATATGTCTGCACTAGAATCCTGCATAAAGCTACACAGTGGGCTATCTGTGCTGTGCTCACCATAGGCATCGATACATGAATATTTAGTATCATAATCTTAAGGCTTTCCGCTTACCCATCGTTGGGTGAATAACAAAGCGCTAGAATTATTAAAACGATAACAAAAATAAGTCGAACTAAAAATGTCATTTTTATCACGTCTGTTGCTCTTGTGTGAAGTAAACATTTTAAAACAGAAAAATTAAATTAGAAACTGAAGTATGAATAACAAATATTTAACATGGTGAATATGGAAATAAGTTCTCACGTTTTGCTATCATAAAACTAGTGCCGACAAAAAATATTATTTTACGAATTTTGCCATTTAACTAATTTGTTCCAGATAAATCTTTAATGTATTTTTAGGTTTACCATTTAGTTTACAATTATTGAAGCTAAAGAAGGCTTTCAAAGAAGAATTTTATTTTCAACATGGAAAAGTACAGATATTGTAATACAATCAAAACTACGCAGAAAAGAACAGGCATTGGTCTACTTAAAAAAAAAAAAAAAAATCGAATCCCTCAACATTTGGATTTCGTTATTTCAGTTTATCTTGAATCCTACCTGTATTAGAATTATAACCATACAACAACAAAAAGAAAAACCTTCCGAAAAACCGCAAGGAAGAACACCCTCGAACAGAGCATTATTGGCCATTCCAAAGGAAATTCGGCATTCGGTTTGTGCTCTTACACGAAGCCGGTAGATGTCGCTGCTTGTAATTTAACTGCAATTAACCAAGCTATATAATACAATAAATAGAGGAATACATTATAAACTTTAGAAACACCAAAATATTTTACTAATGAATATTTAATAACAATAAAAGAATGATTAAATTTCATATGATTAAAATATCGATAGAAAAAGACTAATAAATTTAATTAATGAAAGTCGTCAAGGTGACGAAGAATTATTCATTACTCAACCAACTGCTACTTTCTCGTACATATAGCAACTTAACATCTACACTTTTAAAGCGACACACACAGACAAATGGCACGTAAACTATTCTATAATTTAGATACACGAGGAGGTGCTCTTGTAATAGACTATTACGAACAATCTCGACCAATGAACGCTTTTTTTTCTAGTCATGTTATTGAATCGTCGGGTGTGTTCGAGCGTTTTCGGCGGAGATTCGGAAGTTGAATGTCATGTTTCGTGAGCCACAAAGAATGTAATCGTTCAAATTCAATCTCGGTTGTCAATGGCTGCCATATACATTTTGCGTTGAAACTTTACATTTCGTAACACGACTACATAAAACCTGTCTCCATATAAATAAATAAATAAACATCAGTACTACGTACGAGTTTCCTGGAATTGTGTGGAAATCAAGTATAAGCCAAGATTACGAAAAGCAGAGTATATAACATTTTAATGGGTTTATTTTATGGAAAGGATAATTTTAAAACTCGATTTTCAATCTTTCAATACCCATGGTATTGATTTCACTTTCTCCCCGAAAAATAAAAATCGAGAAGAGTGGCAAATTACAACATTCCTCTTGGGTGCCAAATAAAACACGCTGATACAGTAAAACTTTACGAAAATAAACCTAACCTTATCTTTACAAGTGCTTTCAGCTTCGTGTAGTTTATGACACTTGTTCGCAAGCGTATACCGATACGTCGGGTTTAAATTATTTTCCGAAACTCTATTAGCTGATATTAAGATAAAGTCTCAACTCTTCAGTCCGTTCTGCAAATTGTAAAAACAAGCAACTAAACATTTGGAGGAAAATTACACAACTAGAGGGAGTATGAAGATTAGGTTTGGATTCGTCATGGTACGAGAACTATCGCGCAACAAGATTGCGTCCAAGTTTTCTTCCTCCTCTTCTCTACCATGTTTGGTCATGTCATCACTCAGCTTTCCAAAGTTTTCTAAAATGACGGATCTTAATACTCCAATCATTTCCTGGTAGAAAGAGATTCCTCAAACAGTAGCGCATCAGGACCAAAATGGAATGTTTCATCACAGATAATGCGTCAGGCGAACTAATCACACCAGACTATTAAAATGTCTTGACTAGTGGTCATTGTGACCTTTATTGTAAATACCTGGCAGGGGGACTCACATTAAGCATTGGAATGTTACACAGTTATATATAATCTACAGAATTTTTTAAGTTTTATTGTTTCACATATATAAAAAAAGGTAATTATTGGACTTGCATACTGTTCAGCACCTGGCACGCGAGATCTCATTATTCTAGGACTACAATCACGTGGTAGGAGACACAAAGGATCATGGGAAGTAGTACACCTATACGTACATCATTTGGTAGGAGTGAAAGCACCTTTCTAGAAGACAATGTAGATAAACAGGTGTTTCTTGAACCAATGAGAGTTAGTAACTTTGTAATATAAACTGTCCCTTCTAACGTGATCTCGCGCAGTTTTGTTTCCTAAGTAACGATTTACGAGACTTAAAATTTTCGCCAGTATGCTATATTTTAACTGGTGCGTTTCACGCGTATGGAACATTTGTTACTTTTTACACATATGGAATAGTCTAATGAAGTAATTAACACATTAATGCGTGTGTTTATATATGTATACACAATTTAAATTACCAAACAGTTAGTAACGTCTTTACTCTTACCAAAAACATTTATAAAATTAACTGAAAAAAAGAAAAACTGATCAAAGCCAAGAAAAAACAAACCCAAAAACTGCAAGCGACTCATCCACTTTGAGATGCCATCTGACGGAGAAATTTTAAGATTTTTATTCAAAAACCCACCAAGACTAGTAACTACTCAGGAATAGGGATTACATACACACACCACTCATCCATACAGAGTTTCGATTTGATGCACCAAAAACTCTGTTCTTTCTCCCTCTGTTTTTATTTCAACTTTTTCTATTTATCCCGCTGTTAACCTTTCACAAAAATAGATTCTGATGGAAGTGGCTATGGTGGCAGTAGAGTTGGCTCTAATTATTATTACTGTTATTTTGAGAAGCCACAAAAATTACGGATGGTTTGTGGTATGTGGTCGACATTGCTTTCTCAACCCCTATCTTTGAATGCATACACAGTTACAGAATGCTAATCGTTCCTGTTGCATGCAGGGAGCTAATATCACTAATCCCCATGTGCACTTATTAAAAACAAAACAAAACTGAATGAATTCATTGATAACCAAATATAGATAAGATTATTTAATAATAACCAAATGTGATTACACAGTAACACCAGAAAAGGTTTTAGGCATGCAAAGCTAAAACGAAAGCATATTAAACTTAATTGCCGATACACGAAATAAAATAAGCAAGTGAAGGAAGTACAACGTTTTGAGGTCAATACATTCAAACAAATACGTAAATGTTCTTGACAAATAGGCTAATGTTCGTACAGACATTTGTCCAAAAATACACTGGTAGAACTTAACAAAATTTAAAATACTTTAAGGTAAAGGTAAAACTGAAGCTGACAGACGTACCTTTGGTCATCCTTCGTTAATAATGATTTTAATGGCGAGATCATAACAGAAGACAGTTAAATTTAAAAGGTCTTCTGGTTGCAAAATTAAAATTGCTAATCATTCTTTGTGACCACACGAGTTATACGACCTTAAAGGATGACCAAACATTATTATACAACGGCCAGATAATTAGGACAATAATTAATTAAATGAAAGAAGAAAACTATCGTATCAGACACTTGCTAGACTCGAGCCACGTATGTCGTATGCGACATACGTTTACAAAGTGTATAAAAGTTACTTTGACTTTTTGGAAATTTGGTGTAGAAAGTTCTAATAAATACATGTCATGACTAGGATGCTTAGAAACAGGAACCACCAAACTTCTGGTGATAAGAACTGTACTTCAGTATTCAATGAAGGGTTAGTTTACAACAGAGTCAAAAGTCCGGAACCCTTCCCTACCTTCATCTTACACGTACGTCACCCATCCACCCCCTGACCCATGATTTTATTATGTCTTGCACTTGCTGGTCTTGAATGACACTTGGAGAACCCTATTACCCAGGGTGTAACCATTCAGGCTCTGAATGGCAACTAGGGCCTCGTCGTAATTGGTCATCGTCACAAAGCCAAACCCTTTACACTTGTTGGTCTGCAGATCTCTGATGACCTTGACGCTCTGTACTGCTCCAAAAGGGCCAAATAACTGCCACAAGAGGTTCTCCTCGGTGTCAGGAGCGAGGTTGTAGATGAACATGCACCATCCAGAACCATTTAAAACGTTTCCAGCTAAGAGAGAATTGGTTGCCAGCAAATCTCCTGCCAGAGGGGAATACCTGCGGAGATATAAAATGTCATCCTGAAACACACAAGTTATATCACCGGATACCACAGTCTTAATAATAAGAGATGTAATCATAAACACAGACGTCATCTTCAGAGACATATTCTTAAACGCTTTAAGCCTAAATGTGCCAAATGTTCACGTGCTTTGTAACTTTTTAGAATCGTGAACAACTTGTGTGCGGTCAAAGGTTTGTCATAAATCTTTAAGCTAAACACAGGTTTCATGAATGGGCATTATCCAATAAACATAAACATGTCATACCATACAGATGTTTAAGATAATACTAGTTGGACGTCATTTGGAGATACTACACTCAAAGGATATATTTAGTTGAGTCAAATAAATGGACGTTGCTTTTAAGAATGTTTTTTCTACACTTATATATCATGTGCCGTTATAAACGTTACCATCAAAATCATTATTCTAATAATCTATATATGTTATTTGGAAACTTCTTTACCTTGCACAGCGATGCATTTTTAATAGTGGGCCAAAATCTCTGACGATAATGTGTGGTTTAGAGATTATGTTAGGAACTGCCGAATGTACAAGGCTTAGCATAACATTAAAATAAAATAATTCGCTCGGGTTATGATCCTCGTGGTCAGTATCTATTGAACAAATTTTGTTAACCGCTTTTTTAGAGTTAATTTTCAGGCTAATCGGTACATAATAAAAGTGGTTTGAAATTTTATTATAAGTAAATAGTATGTGCACGTGAGTAATATGTTGTAAACTAATACAATTCATATCACGTGTCTTAACGTGTCACGTTATGTTTCTTTTGGTGTTCCTTTGTTTTTAACCGTTCTTGTTTCTTTTAGATACTTTCTTGGTTTGAAAGAAAGCTTCATCATTTCGATTAAGATTCGTAGAATGACAAAATGTTTATAAAGAGAAACACACAAAAAAAAACACTAGAATTTATTGCGTTACATATAAGACTAAAATAATAATAATAAATTTAATTAGGGCGTTTATTAAATATAATACAATATATGAAGTTACAACAATAGATATACATGTTTGTTCGTTTTTAAATTTCGCGTAAAGCTATATGACGGCTGTCTGCACAAGCCATATCTAATTTAGCAGTGTAAGACTAGATCAGTGGTTCTTAACCTTGTTAGAGGTACTGAACCCCGAAAGTTTCGTACATGCATTCACTGAACCCTTCGTAATTGGAAAAATAAAATATGATTTTTTCAAATTCAAAACATAAGTAGATATTTTATTAGTGCACAAAATGAACCATGCATCAGTTACACAAAATATCATTGTGCTCAAAGAACAAAACCAACAAAACATGAATTTCACACAAAAACATAACTCAATGAATATTTAATGCAAACCAATGTGACTTTTGCTGTTGACTTCAAGAAACAAGTTCAGAAATGCGCGGCTTCACCTTGGCAAGTGGCCTGGCATGGCCGAGCGCGTAAGGCGTGCGACTCGTAATCCGAGGGTCGCGGGTTCGCGCCCGCGTCGCGCTAAACATGCTCGCCGTCCCAGCCGTGGGGGCGTTATAATGTTACGGTCAATCCCACTTTTCGTTGGTAAAAGAGTGGCCCAACAGTTGGCGGTGGGTGGTGATGACTAGCTGCCTTCCCTCTAGTCTTACACTGCTAAATTAGGGACGGCTAGCACAGATAGCCCTCGAGTAGCTTTGTGCAAAATTCCAAAAAACAAACCTTGGCAAGTCCCACTCTCATATCATTTTCGCAACAAAGTCTGTTCCTTTTCTTCGTTTTTATGTCTACCATCCTCGAAAAGGATTGCTCGCAAAGATACGTTGCAACAAACGGTTTGAGTATTTCAAGGGCTTCTTTTAGTAATAAGATGGTATGCTACGATTTGGTGACACCAAAACGTTGAGAGCGTTGTTGTTCTGAAAAGTTGCTGTTGAACCTGGCTCTGCTGAAGTTCAATAATTTCGTCGAGGTATTCATCATTGACATCTGCTATCGCAACACTAAACGAGAACGGCTGTCTCACCCATGCTGGATATGACTCTCTGGTGGGGAAGTATCCCTTCGAGAGACTTTGCGAGCTCATCTAAGTGCATGGCAATTGCTTGCTTCAGTTCCCCGGGTACAGAAATGTCTCCGATTTCAGACACATCTTCGATCTTACTTACACGGTCGTCCAGCAGGGGGAAAGTTTGCGAAGTTATCATTCTCTGTTCGTCGTTTCCATAACGATAGCTTTTTTTGAAAAGCCTTCAGGTTTCCTTCCGCTTCTGTTGATTGAGAGCATTGAAGATATCGGCCATGTACGCCAAAATGAGAATGAACTCAGATTTTTCGAAGCAATCTGCATGACAAGGTTGGTGCTCTCGCAAAAACAGGGCTAATTCCACACGCATAGCAAAAACACGATTCAGCATCTTTCCCCGGGATAACCACCGAACGTTAGAATGGTACAGAAGTACCTCGAATTCAGAGCCCATTTCATTACACAGCTCTTTGAAGATGCGGTGCTTCAGGACACTATTTCTCATAAAGTTCACACATTCCAGTACAATTTTTAATACTTTTGCTAGTTTTGAAGGGAAGGTTTTTTGTTGCCAACGCATGCCTGTGCAGAACACAGTGCGTTACAATGATGTGTGGTGCATCGACTTTCACCAGCACACCAAATCCAGAGTTTCGTCCCAGCATGACTGGAGCTCCGTCCGAACAAACTGCAGAAACCATATCCTACGAAATATCGTTGTCTCTGAAGAAGTCATCCACAACTTTCTTCACGTCGGCTGCCTTAGTTGTTGTTATAAGAGGCTTATAAAATAAAAAATCTTCTTTTATCTCGTCGTTCTTTACATAGCGCATGAATACAACAAGCTGGCTTAGATTGGAAGCGTCGGTGGTCTCGTCGAGTTGAAGGCTGAATTTTGCTGGGCTTGAAATCAGATCTGCAACTATTTGAGGCAAGATGTCATCGCTCATGTCATCTATTCTGCTGCTGATGGTGTCATTTGAAAGAGGAATTTGGGATAACTTATTTTCAGCAGCTTTTCCCAGCATGATATTCGCCATCTTCAATGCAACTGGTTTTACGAGTGCTTCACCAATGGTGTGTGGTTTACCCTGCTTTGCGATCAAGTACGCAACTTCGTACGATGCAGTGAGGATCAAACTGTCGATGGGTACAAAGCCGAGAACAGGCAAAGTAGCCTTTTCATCGAACCTGGCTCTCTTTACCTTGGATTCAGCAAGTGTTGTGTTCTTGTATTTCCCATCTCCATGCAGCTTTAAGGAGTGTTCTCTTAGTTTTGCCGGTGCTAGACTAGAATTGCTCAACTTGGCATTGCAAATCATGCATTGAGGACGCTGACTCCCATCATGTTCCGTTATACACATGAATCCATATTGTACGTATTCGTCCAACCACTTTCTGTTTTTACTCGACATAGTTAGTATGAAGGGATTGAAAGATTAGGAAGAAAATCACAAATGATGCACGATTACTACTGTCACAAGTCGACTGCTAAGCGCACGAAGTTCCCTGCAGCACAGATATTAAGGCCAAGTGATGTGACGTGATCAGCCGCAGCCAATGATGGCCAAGTGGAGCATGACGTCACGAACCATACGAGTGGGATGAACGGAACGGACACACACATAGTGCATGTGTCTTGACCTCCGTCGAACCCCTGAGACTGACTCACCGAACCCCTGGGGTTCGATTGAACCCAGGTTAAGAACCACTGGACTAGAGGGGAGGCAGCTAGTCATCATCACCCGCCGCCAACTCTTAGGCTACTCTTTTATCAACGAATAGTGGGATTGACAGTCACATTATAATGCTCCCACGGCTGAAAGAGCGAGCATTTTGGTGTGACGGGGATTCGAACCCACGACCCTCGGATTACGAGTCGAGCGCCCTGGTGGTTACCTGTCCATGAGTAACAACGTTCAGCTTAAGGCTGACGAAATAACCCGAGGATGGCGATGGGAGCTCTGAGGATTGTTTGAAATGAAAACAAATATTAACTTAATGTTTGCGACAGATTTACAAGAGGTCCTGCATAGACTTCAAGGTAGTTTATCTCTGAATGGGTGGCAGAAAGTAAAAAAAAAGTTAGGCCATCACTTGGATGCATGTAACCCATCATGATGTGGAGGTAAATCTAAACGAGGAAGTTGATAAGAGAAGACAAATCAAGGAAATCGTTACTGGAGGGATATTGATGTCCTCTGTACTAAAAAGACGTAAATGAAAACCAGGGTGGTCTACATCACATCCAAAAATACTAAAATTGTTGGATAAAAAAGTACTGTGTGATGTAGCAGTCTTGTTGTGAAAAAAAACTGTTATGGAATATTGCATTCTTTGAAGTGTTGGAAAATTTTTAAAGGATGTAGGAAGACATAAGAAGCAGCAGTTAAAATATATAGTATAAAAGTAAAGAATGTGAAATCAACAGGACAGAACACAAGCACAAGGACACTGGTTTCTACAACAGTGTGTTTTTCTTATAACAAAGCCACATTGGGCTATCTGCTAAGCCCATTGGGAGGAATCGAACCTCTGATTTTAGCGTTGTAAATTCGTATGCTTACCGCTGTACTGGCGGGGGACTTTGTACAAGAAGTGGTCAAGGTCCACTGTCTGAACCTCTTGGTTTGTCATTTAATGCTCAGTGTTATTCATGCTAATTCTGCACAGTATCATGAAGGCTTTTTTTGATATACTTGTAATTCGGTTTCGCTTTACGAACGTTTCTGTTCCAATAAATTTGCTGCTGTAATACCTTTCATTCCGATGTTATATAATGTATCAATATTTACTAAAGAAATTACTATGCGCTAAAACACATTCATTTCGTTGTAATCAAACAAATATGTGGAATTTTGAACGTGCACATAGCACGTTAGGCCTATTATTTTAACTGTTTTTTATTTGTAATACAAGAAAGCTTACTTTGAACATTGTAAAAAAATATTAAGCTCTATTGTACAAGTTTGACAGTTAACATTTCGATTAATTACACATTTTAAAATTTTGTTCTTATTCTTCAACAATGTGCCTATAGATGGCGCTAAGAAAGATGCTCAGTAAATATTGATTCTGTGATTCTGTACTATTTATTGTTAATTTATCCACAATATTTATATTTAAAAGAACAGCATTAACGTTCTTTCTTATCTTTATGTGCTATTGAAAGATTTACAAAATTTAATATCTGGAAAAATAGTTAAACTGAAAAACAGTTACCTAATAAATGAAACGTTTCTGTCAAAAAACTAAAAATGTTGTTCCTGAATCAGCTAAACTGCAGATAAATTTGACATAATCAGAACCACAAAATAAATTTAAGTTAAACAGAAAATTAATTATGTATTAAATAGGTTGTTTCTAACAAATAAAACATCATTTCTCATTCAACTGAATTGCAGATGAATCTAACATAATCACTATCACAAAACAAATTTAAGATAATGAAAGAAAAAATTAAAATAGAAGGAAAAAAACGATCGATCTCCAAGCAAGGTCAAATACCCTGATTTCTAGGGTACATCTGGCTC
Source organism: Tachypleus tridentatus (assembly GCF_004210375.1). Lineage (NCBI taxonomy): Eukaryota > Metazoa > Arthropoda > Merostomata > Xiphosura > Limulidae > Tachypleus > Tachypleus tridentatus. The sequence continues at coordinate 119,263,483 of NC_134837.1, forward strand.
CATATTATAATAGTGGGATACGTCCTAACATCTTTAACTTTTAGCTTCTCATTAAACCAAATTTTGTTGTTTTTATTTAAAGTTTTATTCGACAATTATGGATTTTTTGTTTCTTGAATGGAAAATTAAAAAAACATAAATATATATATAGTCAGTTTCTCGAGCCAAATATAATTTGGAATAATTTACAAGATGTAACTTAAAAGTGAATATTTAAAAATAGGCGTTAAGAACTTGTCGCTAGGAGCCGTTGGAATCGCGTACCTGGAGATCGGCGACAGGGTAATGTACCTGAAGCGGTTAGCTGGATGGTGGATGGGTCCAGGAAACGGACGCTGAGGAGTCAAGTAGGCCGCCAGGGGCGCTAGTGCCTTTGCATTGTTGCTTGGATTATTTGCAAATTTCACTGTTATTGGTTCACTACTGCCGTCGGGAATGGTGCTGTGTAAGTGTTTAATAGCTCTGTCGGCTTCTAATCGCTGGTCGAAACGCACAAATCCGACACCTTTAGACAATCCTGCAAAATTACCCACAATCGGCTTAACTATTAGAAGAAAAAAAACAAAAATTAGCTATTCCGTTTTCAGTCTCGGAAGTTAACATTTAAAACGTTATATGTAAAAATATAGTTTAAAAAATAATTGTTCGTTATAAAATTAATTATAGAAGGCTTAACATTGTATCTAACATGATGTTACTATACATCACGTATTAAAAGGATGGGGGGAGTCTGATCTGCATGTTTCCTGAAAATGGCCAATGTTTTCTTCTTGTTTCTTACAGTTTGGAACAACCCTCGTTTGTCATGTCTTTCTTAACTTTATATGAGCAAATATTTTGTATTCCTAACTCTTAACAGACAAGGTCTTAGTACATTCAGAGTACGAGTCCCTCACGTGGACCTGAATCTTACCTTTCACATTATCACAGAGGATTCGCGAAGTGATGATCCGACCGTAGGGGGCGAACATATTCTCCAATTCCTGTTGGGTCATTGACTTTGGCAACCCACTAACGTATAGGTTGGCGCCCTTGATGGCCTCGCTACTTGGTCTCGCATAGGAAACCTGGAACAAACCACTCACGCTGAATTATTGAGTTTTAGTCATTGCCTTGTTTACTGATTATTTGGAAAACTAACCAAGTAAAATGATTTACAACTACGAAAGAATGTACTCGTTTCCAGACTACTCGCTAATAATTATTATTGGAGTGAAAAAGAGATAAGGGTCTTTTAATTTGTTAATATGGAAAAATTTATCACAGAAAATTTTAATAATTTAGAGTTTCTTTATTAAATCCATTAAATATTAATTTTTGTATGGATATTTCAACATTAACAATGAAATATTGTAATTATTATAAATTATACAAACTCCAAATAATTGTAAAGTTATAATATTTGTAATAGAAGACTATGGAACATTACTATTGTAATAGAAGACTATGGAACATTACTGTTGTAATGAGGATAAATGAAAATATTTTCTTTTATAAAAATATTTAAATTTATATCATTATCAATTATTTTAATTTATAAATGTATATAATGTGCCTTTACGTCAGATATTGAAGTATTTTCAATTTCTAATTCTACCGGATAAATAGTGTCGATAACATTATTTATTTCAGGATTATTTATGCTAGTTAAATCACTTATATATCTGTGAGTTGAAGTAAAAATATCTGGGTTTATGTATTTTTCAATAAACCTATTCTCATAAAAATAAAGATATAAGTTTCTAACACAAGTAGAATAGTTAGCTCCAAATACAACTGCTATTACTTGTTTAAATAACTATTTACTGAAAAAACTCTAATTATTATAAATTCAGAAACTTAATATATCTGCTATGTTTATAGAGCTAAATTTTCTCTCTTCCAGTACTATGAAAGGATAATAGAACTGCTCTATTAATGAATTTATAACAGAAATAAAATCCTTTAATAGAACTGTGGTGTAGAATATGCTAAAATCAAATGTTTGAATATTCTTTACTTGTTCACAGTTTCTTACATATTGTAAAAATAGGTTATTATCTTTATTATTCAAAACGTACGTTTCCTATTATTAATACTTACATTTTAAATTTTATCAAATAAAATATTAAATAATTTATTTAATAAAATGGCTGGTTTTTTAATAATTGTTCTCATGGAACAAGAAATAAATCTACCTTTAATTTAAAATTATGGGACTTAGAAATAACATACAAAAAGGATAAATCTACACAATAATTTGGTTTAGAATAAAGTTTTTGTAAGTTTTAATTATGTCATTAATTACTGTATTTTAAATGTTTCTGTACTGTTATTCCTTTTATCATAATTAATGTATACAACTTTTTACAAATGATACCAATATTACAGTTAGCTTTATCAGTGAAAATCTTAACATATTTTTCTTTTAATTATTGAATCTTATTTTTTAACTGATTAAACGATAAATATATTTGGTAAGTTAATTTTTGTACGAGATAACTTAGATCTTTCTTTAAGTGGAGAGAACTTCTATTTTAAAACCATCTAGGTGGATAAAATATAATATAGTTAAGTTTCAAAATGTATTCATCAATATTGTTTTCAATAGGTTTTATAATATTTTGCTCATTACATTTGTTGTAATTCTCTATTTCGATTCTTTTCTAAGTATTTCACGTAATATTTTATTTTTTATAATTTCCAAGTTACCAGTAACACCATGTTTATGAAAAGTATATATGAATAAATAGACTATTTTCACACTCACAAGGTAAGTTATTAACAAAAAAATAGACCAAGTGTTGGCGGTGGTGGGTGGTGTTGGAATTGACTGTAATGTTATAATGCTCCTACGGCTGAAAGGGCGAGCATATTTCTGGCGGAATTCTAGTCCTTCGACTCGCACATTGCGAGTCAAGCGCCCCCTAACCTGCTGTCTCTCAAAATACTAAAATAGGAAAACAAGGTCGGTTGTATAATATTGATATCAACAAACGTGTATTTGCACCCTGGTGAAGTCTACAGGTTACATCGTATCGAGTAAAAAATAATGACTGGGAGGTCTATTTATTATTAATTAATAATAATTGAGAGATCTGTTTATTATTAAGCGCAAAGCTACAAAATGAACTGTTTGAGCCATGCTCATCACAAGTATCGAAACCGTCTGCAGTTTTACTAGCTTTAGTTAGACTAAAAACTCTGAAAATATCCATTTACTTTTCATGTAAACTTGGTTCTATTTTTACTTAACCCTCTTATTTCTTTTGAGTTACATTACGAGTCCTCTTTTGTTACTGGCAGTTTACGCTTTAAAAGAAACATAATTTTTCAAACCCTGAAATGGAAATTATTTTATTTAATTTTGGGCGTTTATGCCGCATAGCTCGGAATTTTGTAGGCCTAAACCACACACATGTAAGCTAGAAAAAAAAAACCCACAAAACTTATTACACAGAATTACAAACAGTTGAAGCGAGGTACGACATAATTTAACATATCTGTACTTACAATTATATGATTGTTAATTATTGTTTATAAAACGAAAGTGGTGCCATAAGACATTTCTAACAACCTTAAAATTTGAGGGAAATGCTTTATGTCGTTTAGTCCTTCCCTTCCACAAGACAAAACAAATTGGCATGAAAACCAACCAACGTTTGTCTCTCAACTATATTATAGACTGCCACCGAAAACTCTACCTACCTGGTTATTATATTTTATTTATAAATCAACATTTTTTCTTGCTTTTCGCTTATCATCCAATTTTAAAATGTTTGCTTTACTGTTTGAACAAAGATCTACATGATGGGCTATCCCGTGCTGTGCCGTCCATCAGTATTAAAATCTAATTTCTATTGTCTTCAGAATTACAGCTGAAACACTAGAGGGGGCTTTTCAAAAGGCAGTGATGTCAATTAGTTAACCCTAGAATTTCCCATGGGTGAAGAGAGTTGTTGCCGGTCTTTAAAACATTTTATTATTAATCGACTTATCCACGGATTTGCTTGACGGTACACGATTTAAAAAATGTACAATGTGCTCAATAATATGCAAGTCAAATATACACACAAAAATCAAACAAGACAGCATTATGTTACAGGTAATTATATCAATAACCTTATTGTAAAATGTCCATTTACATTTTCCTTCGAGATATCGACATGCAAAGTAAATATCGTACAAAAATGAAAACTGGATAGACTTTAATCGATACCATTAGCTTAGATATAGATTTCGTACTTTTAAACTATGAGCCAGGGTGGCTTATTCTTAAGAGTGCCCGATCGCTAAATCCGAGAACTCATAGTTCGTGTTCTCTTGTCATAGAAACACATTTTACACTTTGAGATGGCAGATAACTTTTATGTAATTTTGCCTCAAAATTTGAAACAAGCAAAAAAGAGTATGTTTAAAAACTACAATTTAAATATTTTTGTTTGTCAGCTTCCAAGCGTACTCGAGTGTTTTATGAAAGTTCAATCGTGTCTAGGCCTCGTGTAGCTTTGCGCGAAATTCAAAACAAATAAATAATAAATAAATCAGTCGTGTCACAGACTTTTTTAATTAATAAAATTGACAGCAAAAAAACTCGAAACTTTTCATCTTAAAATAGACATTTCCACTCGTTTTTCACTGTTATTAAGTTACTGTTTTATTTTATCTAAAGTTTTAATGTAATAGGTAAAATCTCGCCCTAATAAATTGGTATAAGACGACACGGAATTGCTTTTTGTTTTCCCGAACTGTATATTTGCAGTGCTACATACAATGACCATAATTTTGGTTTGACAAACTACAGTACAAACAGCTAGTCAACAACACTCGCTGCCATTTTTTTTCTCCTAGTTTTAATTCAAAAAACACTTGCGCCACCTACGAATAATTTGTAATGAATTAAACAAATTGGCTGTATTTGTCTATCTATGTAATATAGCAGAAACTGGGATTCAGATGTTTCAAGTTTTATTATTTATTTCAAATATCAATAATAATGAAAAAAACACGGCTATACATAGGTCATAGCCTTTGTTGTACTAGTAGATGTCAAGTATATATACAAGCAGTTGTAGTCCGAGCTGATTAGTAGTAAATTATTGCATATATATGTGTGTGCGCCTTAAACGCTACCTAGCGCCATCTATACTTCTTATGCTTTTCCAATCATTATTTTATTTAGTAACTAAGTTATGTTTTACTTTCACGTATATATATATATATAAGGTTAATATAAATGAGAATGGTTTATTTTAAGGATTTCATCAGGACTTCTCCTGAAGTTCGTCACTCTATAATCACTAGTCTCCGAAACATCTTTTCCCCACAAGTTGTGTGGGGAAGAGAAAAATTACTTGAGGTAAGATGGAGACGGAAAAATTTATATTTAGAAAAGAAAGATGTGGTTTTCTCCGCTCTTATTTTAGAAAACTGTTAACTCGAGGAGGACTTAGAAGAGGGAAACAGATCGTGTTGTTTACATTCGGTGAAAGGGGAAGATACGATACCACAAACTGGAAAACATACCAGTAACAAGCACTGCCTTTTATGGCAGGTGCGACTGGCTAAAATATCAAACTAGAATAAACCTTTTTGGTTCCGTCCCAGCCGAATACTTTAAAACAAGGCGTTTTTAGTGAGATATTATACAATCTCGAGTAGCCGTTTTCACACTATTAAAAAAAAGGTGGCAGGCTGTAAACAAAATCTTAAATTACCACATGTGGAATTGCCTCGAGTTGTATTGAGTGTTTCCGTTACAATAACTTAATTTGAAGAACCGACTGAACAAAACAAGCAAAATCACTTATTTTTCAGCAATTGCTAAGAGTCAGAGGTAGCTTTCAAAATGTTTCTAGAAAAACGCAACACACCTCGAGGAGCCCAAACTTGACCTAGGGAACAGTTTTAGGCAAAAATTTGCTGAAAATACTTGCGCTGCTCCATGGAGAGTACATTAAAGAGACATTTCATGTGCCTGAAAACATTTTAAAAGCTACCCCGACTTTTACCAACTGCTCTTATTTTCTATTTAAAACACGAACTACTTTGTTCATTGGTCGAATTTCGCGCAAAAATACTCGATGGTGGTTTGCAGTTATTGTTATTTAAGTAAAGCCACATTAGAGAATCTGCTGAGTCCACCGCAAGGAATCGAACTCCGGATTTTAGCATCATAAATTCGTAAATGTACAGCTGACCCACCGAGACTATTCGCCTTAGTCGACCCTAATTTTGAACTGATGGAGGGAAACCGATTAATGACCATCCTCTGCCTAGCTTGTATAATGCGGTAAAGACTCCAAAGACACTTCAGTAGAAGTAAGAGATAGTGACGCTTTATTCCATTCATGTTTTAACCTGTATATGCAACACATAAATTGTTAAGGATGCAATTGGCCCGGCATGGCCAGATGAGATAAGGCGTTCGACTCGTAATTTGAGGGTCGCGGGTTCGAATCCCCGTCGCACCAAACATGCTCGCCTTTTCAGCTGTGGGAGTGTTATAATATTACGGTCAGTCCCACTATTCGTTGGTAAAAAAGTAGTCCAAGAGTTGGCAGTGGGTGGTGATGACTAGCTGCCTTCCCTCTAGTCTTACATTGCAAAATTAAGGACGGCTAGCGCAGATAGTTCTCGTGTAGCTTTGCGCGAAACTCCAAAAACAAACAAACAAAAAGGCAATTTTTTTACAAAATTGTACAGATGCAAAATTTATCTTTCTTTTCATCTCACGTGTTTTCTCAAGCATTAATTGTGATACCAGAGCTATTGGCGTTGGTAACGTGAACTAACCTATACATTGCTTTACTTAATAAAATACATTTATAGAGGGTGCTGCTGCTAAAGAAACATTCTTCAGCTCCATTTTGGAATTTTTGACTGGTAAGAATCACTCACCTTTGATCATTTAAAGAGACATTTTTAAAGACATTTAAGACATTTTAAGAGACACTTATTTATTTCATTGTTGAATAATTGTTATATAAAAAAACGACCATTTTCCAACTTTACCTTAACTGTTTAGGGGTGCTGCTGTACCTTTGTATGGGTTTATACTGTGCAGCTGTCGCGAGAACAAAGCAAGTACAAAGAAAACGAAGCGAGCAGTCCACGCTACAGTTCCAAGTCTAAGTTAATGATTATTTCAAGGACGTTATACACTGATTTACTTCAAGATAAATACAGAAGTACATTGACAACGATGGAAATAAAGCCGAAATTTCTTTAAAAAACATGTTTGAACATAAGGTTAGAAACTCTGAAACGTATTAAAGTTAAGACTGATAACACGTGTGTGAAAGAAGGGATGTAAGAACCCATACGTATCCACCAGGTATGAATGATCATGAAAAACTGTAACAGGAAAAATATTTTTTTTGGGTTTACATGTTATATTATATATGTATGCAATAAATATTATATTAAAAATGAAAATACTTTTTTTTGTTTGCCGTAATGTTTTTCAAAACACTATTCCACACAGTGACTATATCCACTTTGCTCATCTTAATTTTGAACTAATATATTAGAATGAAGGCAGCACCCACTGGCGAATCTTGTTTTGGTTAAAAGTGGCGTTTGACAGTCAACGGTTCCAAAATGTGGAGCGTATTTTTATGACAATGGGCTGCGAACCACGAACCTTCTGATTCACATGCCGGGAGGGATAATCACAAAGCAAGTTTATGAAAGTGTGGATTCTACTTTTATTTTGAAGGGTAAATAGCAATTTCCGTTCATTTACCCTGTACAATCTTCTGAAGTTAGGGGGCGCTTAGTTAGTGCTACAAGTAGTTATACATACACGAGCTGATTTGTGTGAAAGAATTACCATTCAACTGCGTGTAGTTTACGACGAAGTGTGCCAACAGTATCTTTAAACTCAGTGTACGGGGTCGCGTAAACCAAAAAAAAAGCTACAATGAACATCATACTATAATGGAACTTTTGCTTATAAGATACTGAAAAACATTTTTATTACGCGATGTGAAACCTCCAACTTCGCGAAATTTTTATACTGGGTGGACGTAGATTTCCAATAAGGATCACGATTTTCCCATTTCATCTCCGATTTCCGTCACCAACTGTTCTTATATTGTTATTTAAACGTTTCTCACGTACAGATGTAGTCACCAACTGTTCTTATATTGTATATTTCAACGTTTCTCAGGTACAGATGTAGTCACCAACTGTTCTTATATTTTTATATTTCCCGTTCTTACTCCATAATCCCCATTTTTCCCCTTACTCGTGTTTAGCTTTTGAGTTTATAATACGATCAAAATATCTATATTATTTAGAACTATGTAGAGCCATCTGGTGTACAAATACAGCTATTCAAGTGATAAAGAGATGGTTTTTCTTACCTTAATGATTTTGTTCTGAAGTCTGAGTCCATTCAGTGTGTTGATTGCCTTCTCTGCGTCTTCTGGACGAACGTAGTTAACGAACCCATACCCCAGACTTTGGCCTACTGATCAACAAACGTTTATTAAAAGATACATACCGCTGTTTATTCAACATACAAAGAAACTTTTACGTGGCCACAAACTACCACAAGTAAACGCTGGTGTAACAAAACATACTTTTAACCAAATTATAAAACAACGTGACAGAGAGAATATTATATATTAAAACAACCAAATATTATAGATCCATGGTTTAAATCGTGCTTGATAAGCCATTATACTGCTGATTGGTAAACACACTTCCAGTACATCTAACGAAAGGCCAGCCGCGTTGTGTTGTTTAGACTCCCCAGGTAAGATGTATTTTATTGACGTTGGTCGAAGGTTTAAGGTTCTCATCGTGGATGCGGCTAGTGCTGGTAGCGAAGTAAAATACTGTAATTTAGATAGTACTCTAATGATTAGGAAATCGATTACTGAATTTTCATAAAATCGGATCAAACGAGATGGGGTAATCAACAGCCCTTTTGAACCCCACATGAGAAAGCATCTCGTTGGAATAGAAGTAACCAAACTAAGAAATAGAGGTAACAAAATACTATATATATTTGTACGTTTTTCTGGAAATAATATTTTTGAATAGATTTGATTCTGATTTATCGTATCAGTTTGTTTTGTGTGATGTGAATGAATGTTTGAAAACGAGATCCATCGTGGAAGACTCACAATAAGTCACGTGACATTCAATATTTGATTATTGAAAAGGTTTGTACGGATGCCAGGGATAAACTTCCGTACTCAAACCAGAAATATTTTTCTACTTCTGAACAAAAACGATTACGAATTTTGTAATTTTAAAAATACTTTTCTACGGGAATTCTAATCGGATTCGATAATCCGTCTAATCATTTTCAATCTATTGACGAAGATAGCCTAGACAAGATTCTACGCTCTACTTACTCAAGTGTAATTAGCATACAAGGTTTCGTTTGATAGTTTCCACCTGCACAGGTTTAATTTACGTTTAACACAGAAACAGAAAGGACTAGATTTGGAGAGGCGGGCTTCTCTTGGAACGAACTAAATTACACCGTGTAGGGGGCAACTAAAATTAGACCCACAGTATTCGTCAGACGGGAGGAAGTTTTTTTCGTTTTTTTAATTTCCTGGCAGATGATCCGCAAGAACTTGGTAGAATGAGCATGCGTGGTGTACGATCGCCATGGGAACCATAGAACAAACAATATTCGTAATGTTGCTTTTGAACACATTTAATTTAGTCATTGAATGCTGGGATGGGGTGTGAACTTCTTCAATCTGTGATCTAAGAGGTTTAGAACTCAGGGTTTGATAGTGACGTCAGAAGTGAAACAGAAGTTTTGAAACTATAAAACTTGATACCACCTCGCTGGTGAATTAATATTTATGTTTACAATTAATTCTTCTTATGGACATGTGTAAAAGAAACATGAATTCTAAGAAGTCCCACACCAAGAGCACAGTGACTGTTTAATAAAAACATCATTAAAACTAATGTACCCGCTCTTAGTGATGAAGAGAACCCCACTTGAAGTAAAAATGTTTCGACGTTGTTCTCTGCTTTATTTTCATACCCATACCAGTCGTCTTGAGATACAGATGGACTGTTCTGTTTTAAGTGTAAATAAAACCCAAAATTTAAAGTAATAAACTTTTTATTTCTTGTTTTAAATTCATATGTCACGTTGTGTTGTAGGCTACAGTGTATAATTCTTATCTGTACCTTTTATTTGTTGTTTTAAGTATAAATTGCAACCGTAGTTGTCCCTTATGTATCGTCATTTTGGTGACTACTGACTGATAGACAGACAGTAAACTACTGTTTAACTGGTGACTTCTGACTGATAGACAGACAGTAAACTACTGTTTAACTGGTGACTACTGACTGATAGACAGACAGTAAACTACTGTTTAACTGGTGACTACTGACTGATAGACAGACAGTAAACTACTGTTTAACTGGTGACTCCTCCGGGCGACCTTCGGCCTCTTTCAGGAAAAATGAAATGCACATATTTATTTAACTGTCAATAGGAGCTTTGTTAAAAGTATAAAATTGTGGGTAAGGAAAGTGGGGAAGTGAATATTTTATATCTTTTGGACACAATAAGAGAAACAAATCATGCTTCATTGAGAAAGAAGTTGCAAAAACTTAATGTCACAGATCAGTTCTTGTTAACGTTTAATTTGAAAATAGTGGCTCTTTCGACAGTGATCATTCCTTTCTCATTCAACAACGCAATACATTTTTTTGCGAGTGAGCCGTTTCCTGTTGTTGCTATGACAACCAAACCACTTACGTTGATAGGACTGCATTTGTTCCTGAGGGAACAAAGTTTTCGGTGTGATTTTCTTCTGTGTTCGAGAAGAGGGTGGGGTTGGGGTGAAATGTCTGGGCACGTGCCATTTACAAAACAAAGACCGCCAACAGAGGAGCGGAAGTCTCCCGATCAGCTGGCAAACAGCGCATGGGCGGGAAGGGGGTCATTATAGTCGAGATAAGAAGGGAATGATACAGAGTAGTGTCAGCTGGCGGAAATTCGTTCCTCGTCGCCAACCTGGAAGAGCTTAACGAAGAGAAAACAGTTCCGTTGAGGTTTGCTCCTAAATGTTAGGTATAACAAAGAAGCGTGGACATCCCGTACTCTTCATGATATATTTCACTATGGCTATAAACTCATGCAAAGAGTCCCTTTATCTTTTTTGTTTTTTTAATGTGTATTTGATGTTCACATTTCAATACTGCACTTACAAACACATTCAAAGTTTCGTATAAACACACTTATGAACATTTCTGTCATGCGCAGATTTAATATTGCCGAACTTCCTTCGTTTGAAGAAACGAGAGGAAATCATCAACAGCCGCGGGATTAGATGAGATTATACTACGAGATCTTTCATTAGCTATATTTTTGTTCGTCAGCAATACCAAACGTGGGGCGCGCGTATATCTGATTCGATTTTATTACTCATCAGGACCTCTACCAATCTATGCTGAAATATAAAGTTCTTCAAGTAATATTTGCTACTGATTTTCTATTAGCCATTCGTGTACTGTTTCTTGACTTCATTTATCTTTTTATATCCTTAACCTCTAGTTAACGCATGTTTTTGTAGGGTTAAAATTTTACCATAAAATAGTTACAAACGTCTAGCCTGTACGTATTTTAAGTTGAATCTTGTTAAACTACGTATCGTAAACGCTTTACATCGTTCCTTTCTGAAAACCAACTGGTACAACAAGACACAGGTTGTCCATTGTGAGATTCGTGTGCTCGTGTTTTCTTTTAGCAAAGCCACATCAGGCTATCCGCTGTGCCAACCGAGGGGAATCGAACCTCTGGTTGTAGGATTGTAAATCCGAGGACTTACCGCTGTCCCAGCGGGAACTATCGATAATGATCTAATAAAAATATCAGATTTGTAGTTACAATGTATAACCTTGATGAAAGTGGAAAGATATTGCTAATTAAACTTTCATCGTCTAACTTTATCCCTCTGTGGATCAACGGCGAGTTGACATACTTACTTTACGGCATAAGAATCGGTGTAGAGTGGTGGGAACGAGGTAGGCCTTTGGTTTAAAACACTAAATGGTTACAGTATTACTCGTTCCTATTTGTCAGTGTGGAGGTTATGATGTGTTGGAGAAAGGGATACAGAAAACGAACATTTAACAGATAGATAGGGGTGAAAGAAATATGATACATCTAACTGCAACGCCACCTACAATCCCGTACACGCTGAAACTCTCGTCCCTAAGACATGTGGCCGGCAACGGTCAGTTGCAAACTCTCTCTTTGTTAATATGAAGATGACCTGATAAGGTTGAAACGTTGATCTCTACTTTATTTTAATAAAAGTCTTAATACCAATACCAGCCGTCTTGAGATGCAAAAATGTTACCAGTTTAAGCTATGTATTACAGTGACAAACAGAATATCGTCATGAATCAGTTCCTGGTAGAAATAAACACAAATTATAAAAGTCGAGGAGAAACAAAAAGTTTCTGTTTATCACAATCACTATAGCTACAACCCAAAAATTCGGGAATTCATTCCTCGCAGTGGACAGAGAGTGGGTATCTTTGCACTAAAAACTAATACTTTTCATCTCCATTGGAGCCGTGTACTACCAATCTCCACTGTATATCCAAGCGCATGAATGGTTTGATCTTTTCAAAGGAATTTCGTTAAACCAACTTCTCATTTGACCACGACCAGAAACTAATCGCGAGATGTTTGCTCATAAGGTTTATTGTGTTTCACTCTTTCTGCACACAGCTACACGTGGTACATTTGTCGCAGACATTCAAAATGTTTAGTCAACAGATCAGTAGGAAGGGAGCTAAGCTGGTGAACAAATAACTATTGTGATAATCTTGCCTAAGCTGGTGAACAGATAACTATTGTGATAATCTCACCGAAGCTGGCGAACAGATAACTGTTGTCATAATCTTACCTAATCTGGTGAAGAGACAACTATTGTGATAATCTTACCAAATCTGGCGAACAGATAACTATTATGATAATCTAACACAGTCTGGTAAACTGTTAACTATTGTGATAATCTTACCAAATCTGGCGAACAGATAACTATTATGATAATCTAACACAGTCTGGTAAACTGTTAACTATTGTGATAATCTTACACAGTCTGGTGAACAGATAACTATTGTTATAATTTTACCTAGGCTGATGAGCAGATAACTATTGTTATAATTTTACCTAGGCTGATGAGCAGATAACTATTGTTATAATTTTACCTAGGCTGATGAGCAGATAACAAATGTGATAATCTTACTGAAGCTGGTCAGCAAATAACTATTGTGATAAACTTACCCAATCTGGTGAAGAGATAACTATTGTGATAAACTTACCCAATCTGGTGAAGAGATAACAATTGTGAGAATCCTACCCAATCTAGTGAACAGATAACTATTGTGATAATATTTTCTAAGTTGATGAAGAGATAACTATTGTGATAATTTTACCCAATCTAAGGAACAGCGAACTAGTGTGATAATCTTTCCTTAGCTGTTGAAGAGATAACTATTGTGATAATTTTACTTAAGCTGTTGAAGAGATAACTATTGTGATAATTTTACTTAAGCTGGTGAAGAGGTAACTATTGTGATAATCTTACTTAAGCTGGTGAAGAGGTAACTATTGTGATAATCTTACTTAAGCTGGTGAAGAGGTAACTATTGTGATAATTTTACTTAAGCTGGTGAAGAGGTAACTATTGTGATAATCTTACTTAAGCTGGTGAAGAGATAACTATTGTTATAATTTTACCTAGGCTGATGAGCAGATAACAAATGTGATAATCTTATCTATACTGGTGAACAGATAAATATTGTGATAATCTTACCTAAGCTGGCAAAGAGATAACTACTGTGATAATCTTACCTAAGCTGGCAAAGAGATAACTACTGTGATAATCTTACCCAATTTTGTGAACAGATAACTACTTTGATAATCTTACCTTAGCTGGTGAGCAGATAACTATTGTGATAATCTTACCAAATCTTGTGAACAGATAACTACTGTGATAATCTTACCTTAGCTGGTGAGGAGATAACTATTGTGATAATCTTACCTAAACTGGTGAGCAGATAACTATTGTGATAATCTTATCTAAGCTGGTGAGCAGAAAACTACTGTGATAAATTTATCTAAGTTGATTAAGGGATAACTATTGTGATAATCTTACCTAAGCTGGTGAACAGCGAACTAGTGTGATAATCTTACCTAAGCTGGCAAAGAGATAACTACTGTGATAATCTTACCCAATTTTGTGAACAGATAACTACTTTGATAATCTTACCTTAGCTGTTGAAGAGATAACTATTGTGGTAATCTTACCTTAGTTGGTGAGCAGATAACTATTGTGATAATCTTACCTACGCTGGTGAGCATCTTACTATTGTGATAATCTTATCTAAGCTGGTGTGCAGATAAATACTGTTATAATCTTACCTTAGCTGGTGAGGAGATAACTATTGTGATACCCTGTTCACCTACGCTGGTGAACAGCGAACTATTGTGATACCCTTATCTACGCTGGTGAACAGCGAACTAGTGTGATAATCTTACTTTAGCTGTTGAAGAGATAACTATTGTGATAATCTACCTAAGTTATGAATAGCTAACTATTGTGAAAGTTTTACTTAAGCTGGTGAACAGGTAAATATTGTGATAATTTTATCTATGCAGATGAACAGATAACTATTGTGATAATCTTACCTAATTAGAAAATTTTGAAGATCACTTTTGTAACACATGCGTATTTTTGCAATAGTAGCGAACCATGAATTCTTAAGTTCAAAGTTCGGCCACGCTAACTGCTTAGACACGTCAGTCTACATTTCCAGTTCTTTATACTTCAGAAAACTCGTAACGTTGGCTACATATTTTACAAAGCAAACAACTGAATTTAACTACAGAAATTTACCCTTTGTTTTTGGGAAAATTGAAGATCATTGTAAAGAGACAGTAGGCCTAGCGTTAGATTTACAAGAGACATTCATAAAATGTTTTCTGTTAAGGCTCAATCCAGTTCTTATAGAATCAAGAAACAGATTTATTTTTGAAATGAATGTAGTTACAACATGATTAACTATCACATGTGTTTTCAATCTTAGATAAGAAAATAACTAACTGTACGATTTGTTCCTAATCACCAGCTAATAATTAAAAACCCTTTATTTGTTGTACAGAAAGAAACGAGATCTTTGCTGGTTTTCACATGTACAGCCCGGCATAAATTACAATCTCACGCATCGCGTTCTACATCGAGCGAAAGAAAGGAATTGGTTTCTCAGCCCAGAACGACTGAAAATTGTAAGCCATTGCTAAAGCCCCCGGAGTGTAATTCAACAACAAATCAAACAAGGTAACAAATCAGAAGACGACACATGTATCAATTCAACAACAAATCGTACCGTTTGTTTTTCTCGCGCGAGTGACTGCATCATTTAGTACTAGGTGGTAGGCCATTTGTCACAACCCATGCCTGCCTATGTACAATCTATATACCTCCCTTTCACTTTCCGGGATGTTCAACTGGTGAAACCTTGATGAACCACGAGTCAATCCCATGTGCACAACACGAGCTAACCACTAAGTAACTGCTCAATTTGGTGAAGCATCCTGGATACGAGATACCATTTTGTTTGTTTTTATCTACCCACAACGTGTTTTTTATTCTCTTCTTCAAATTCTTAGGAGAGGAGGGAGAAGGATCGTTAGGTATTTTATCACAAATGGGGCTGTAGTCGTCGCTGATTCACAAAGTAAACATATTGTTTATAAAACAAGGTAACAAAACAGAAGACGACACGTGTATCATAACTCATTAAGCTGCTGTGCGTTTACTAAGAATCATGGGAAAACAAAACAGTATTGGATTAAATATTACACGTTATTGGCGTTGAGCCAATATTACGACAAATGTAAAAATCAGAATTTATATCTGGGATCCAGGACCAACGACAAATATCCTTATTGAGCGAAGAGAAGAAGTTTTTTTTTTGTGTGTGTCTTTTGCGAATTTTAGGGAAAGATGTTATTATAGTTCATGGATAATATTAGAACGTAAAGCAGTATTAATGTCTTAATACGTGTAAAACGACACGAACTCCATATTTGAGGAGAGCAGTATAATATCCTTTTCAAAACCTCACTAAGTTCATCTGTAACGTAAATTACATGAACAATTAAAAATAGAAATTAACAAACAAGTTTTGAAACTACTACTTAAAAGAGAAATACTTCAAAGAGACTAAACAAATTACCACAGCAGTTTTATGTTGATCGAAAATGTATTAACGAATGGCTAATGACTAAACCTTTAAGACGTAGGAGTTATTTTAAAAAGCTTTCCAATGTACTGATGGATCGTCCAACTATCGTGAACAAATCTGTTGACTCTTTTAAGTAAGTTCAAACGTTCAACTTAGCAAACTTTCGGCGACGTTGCGCCCCCCAGTGACTCAGCGGTATGTCTGCGGACTTACAACGCTAAAAACCGGGTTTCGATACCCGTGATGGGCAGAGCACAGATAGCCCATTGTGTAGCTTTGTGCTTAATTCAAAACAACAACAACAACATCGGCGACGTTGCAGTCAGGCTAAGCAAAGGCGGACTCCATTTGCGCCGGTTTAATTCCGAGCTGATATTTGCATAGCTAGGCCTAACGACGGTGTCTTTTTGAGGATTATTAAGCCTAATTATGATTACTACAATATAGGTGAATGTTTCCCGTGTTAAGTTTTCCTAACGTAGAAAATGTCCATGAAAGGTCGTCTTACAACTGTTAACCTATTATTAGTTTTACACCTCGTTACCAAAAAGTGGCCACCTTCAGCTTTTACTACATTTTAAAATAAAATATCAAGAGGTTCTGTTAAAAAGTTGCTATTAGAATGTAAATGATTTGGGTGTGAGGAACGCTTGCGTATTCAAACGCAGACACAGAAATGGAACCAGTAAGCCTAATATCCATGGCAATAAAATTCATGTTAGACTACAGGGGCCTCCTTCCCCTTACCCTACGTTCCTCTTAATTATTGAATTACAGAATTCTAATCAAACATACTTAAAAATAACATATTTACTACAGCCGTTTCTTTTCGAGGTTTTTGGCTTGTAACAAACATTCTATTTTGCTGTATACAAGTGAGTTAGAGAAACATGTGCAGTTTTTTCTCCTATATTTCTCTTATATGTTCAATGCGACTCGAAATCAGAGGTTTTGTGAAAAAAAAAAGATAATATCGAGTTGTGATTTTTTGTTTGTATGTTTTGTCTTCCATAAGTCAATGCCCAGATAGCTTTACTTTCACTACCGGAACTCGTCAACGGAATGGAGTATGAGAGACGAAAAGCTATCTATATAGGTAATGGAATATTCAAAAGTTAAGGGTTAAACATAATTTAGATTGTTTATAAGGTAGCATTTCAAATAAGCTAACGACATCTAATGTTGAACAAAATAGGAAATCTCCGAGAAGTCATTTGTGACAAAACAAACAACAGAATTAAAATGTATTGACATATCTTCAATTGGAAATCCACACATAATGAATTAATTAAGAGTAATGTAATGCTAAAAACAAATATCACGATTTTATTTGTTTTTTTTTCCTTTAGTAATCAAAAATGTTAAGACTAACTAGTTTCACTTTAATCAGCTGTCAAAAAATGTTCATAGTAATCCTGCTAAGTTAACGTGTTTTACTGTAATAGGAACACTTCAGTGAACCCCACTAGAACTTACTGCACCCTCATTTAAGTGACGCTGTCCCACCTGTTATCTTGTCTCTAATGAGTTTGCAGGACTCCACCTCTCCAATACTGGAGAACAAGCTCCTAATCTCTTCTTGGGTCATGGTCTGGGGCAGATAGTTGACGATAAGGTTGGTGTTACAGTCGTTGGTGTTACAGTCGTCTACCGTCTGAACAGAGTTGTGACCATTCTGCTGTGACACCACCGTCGTTGTATCCATGGTGAACACTCGCTTCACTAGAGGAAAACAAGAAGAAACAAATTCCGACATAAAACAACTCTTGTGACGTCACATATGGTGTGTGATCTTTGTTACCCCTATTTATTTTGTTTTTTAATGTTTACTGGAAAATCTTAAATCTTTCTAGTTAATTAGTCTGTAGAATTATTAATTAACAATATGTATATCGTTTGAGAGGTAGGTTTTAAGAGATCAACGATAATATTTAATACACTTAAAAGTCTACATTAAGCCACTGCAAAGTTCCACTGGGCTTGGTAAGTCAAAATCTAATTGAAGAAACGTTCGAACACAAATTTGTCTTTCATACATACCATCAACAGAGGGTGCAGTGTCTAAAGTTTTGGTTGTGCTGTATTTATAAATAATGTTGAGGGTTACGTTTTGTTTTGCACAAAAACTCAATTTTGGTTTTTTCTGTTTGTTTATTTTTTCAATGGTTACCTTCAAATCCCAAACTGGAATCACATTATCAGGATATTTGTCAAATTAAAAGAAACTGTATCACGGCATCGCCTCATCAGAAACATCAACAGTAGTAGTGCATCCCACTCAAGGCAGTACCACACTAAAAAGTATTGGTGACATCAGAACCCTATGTATTTTACAGCAGCCTGTGGAGTTCACCACCTGAATATCATCAGATAACAGCACAGTGAACATCATCAGGTAACAGCACAGTGAACATCATCAGGTAACAGCCCATTACAGTAGCATTTTTACTTAAACAACCTTTCCATTTGAATGATGTTAAAATAACTCACAATTGCACGCGATTTCTTAACCAGCCTACCATGTTTTTTGCACCCTAATGTCAAACCATTAAAATTAACGAAAACAAAAGAAATCCCGCATTTTATAAATTTCCTAGAGAAGCTGTTAATTCTTCAGTTTTAAACCAAACTGTCAACTAGATAAAAAATATCCCAATATTTAATTGTTATGCAGACAATTAAGACAAAAGCATCAAGTGTTTTTTTTTTCAATTAATTATTCCGTGTCAAAACTATTTACCTCTTGCGAGTAATTCCATTCATCTACTTCCATCTCTTTAACTTAACAACTTAGAAGTTTTCTCCTCTACATAGAAGAAATACCAAAATAAACTAGTGCCGAAAGAAGAGTTTCTTAGCGCATTCTCCAGTTAAAAAAAAGAAGAAGGAAACTGGTTCACGGAGTGATCCAAACCCTTCCATAAAGATCGTTCCAAAGGGAGAGGTAAAAGTGGAAACAGTTTGTGAGCCAACTCGTGAAACCACACTTTTGTTGTATTCAGTTTCTCTGACTACTCATTTTGATCTTTTTTTGTTTTTTACAAACTTTATTCAGTTGATGTGTTATTCGTTTTCTTTCTAACTTACTCCAGCTTTAGTACACACAAGTTCTTATTTCAACAAGTATCGCACCTTTCTAGCCGCGGCATAATAGCTTCGAGACGTTGTTTTTCAGTTACAAACTTTTAGTCTATAGCTCCGCCGTCTCTTAACCGATTTGAGATCTAATTGTAGTTTTAAGACTCACGAGATCAAATGCTTTCGATTGATGTATTCGACCACACCTACGGTCTTATAGATGAATTTACTCTGATCCTGCTTAAAAGAATTAAGTGCCGCGGCTATTGAAGATTTCCTCTTGTTTCACTTTTATATTAGGATAAGTTTATTGGTCGTTCTTCAGTCATATTCTCTTCATTAGTATCTTGGGTATTAAACAACGTTATACACTCTTATCCAATTTCGATCCCATTCCTCATTACTATATATTCAAGTACTTAACGATTTTTTGAACGTTTTTCATTATCCTATTAAACTTTCGTGGTTGTTATTAGGATTGGATTGTACAGAATAAAGACTTATTGCTGTTGTGTTGTTATATAATAGCCTTAGCATCAATCATGCTTTACAGAGGTCGTTTACTAAAACAAAGATTATGAAGCAAAATAAGTTGATGGACCCATGGGTTAATAATTTTTATGGGCCCTACATTCCATGTAGTTTTACATAAAATTGTCAATGGGCCCCTATTAAGACCATGGGCTCTGGGTCTGAGCCTCCTCTAGCCCCTACTTAAAATACGCCACTGGACGGACCTCTACTGCGAATGACATGAATACAGTAAGGTTATTACTACCCCAACCCCTCTTCCATAAATTAAAAATGCGATTACATTTAAAGAAATAGACTCTGTTCCCCAGCGATGTCGGTGAAGTTGAAGTGTAATCTGTCAGATTTATTTGTCGAAAATCTCCAAATGTACAAGTTGCGTGACTACAACATTACAACGAAAGAAATAAAAGTTTCATGTGCTAAACGAAGGTAAGGCCCTTCCTGAAATTCAAGCGTAGTATCGGTTATATATTTAGGTTTCTGTCAAACCCAGTTATGGAGTAAAATTCGATGATATTACTCTTTAATTGTTTCCCTGCATTAAGATCGTTTGGATTGTTTATTAACATGTCTGTTACACTCAACCTTTCATTTCAGAACTGTTGGTATTAACACTTTTACCAATAAAACAGAGAATAACGTGTCGACCTTCTTAAGGTCTTCTTCATGTTAACAGCCGTCCTGAGATACATTTTTACTTTAATAGATTTCTCGTCATCACGGACAACCTTTCATTTGTATAAAACATGTTTATTTTAGGATAAACGGCACAAGGATTTAAATTACCTGAGGCGCGCTTGCGACGCAAACACCCGTCTCAGCCGTTGGTTTGTTTGTTTGTTTCTGATTTTCACGCAAAGCTACACGAGGGCCATCTGCGCTAGCTATCTCTAATTTAGCAGTGTAAGACTAGAGGGAAAGCAGCTAGTCGTCACCACACATCTCCAACTCTTGAGCTACTCTTTTACCAACGAATAGTGAAATTGACCGTCACATTATATCACTCCCACGGCTGAAAGGGCGAGCATGTTTGGTGTGACGGGGATTCGAACCTCAGATTACGAGTCTAACGCCTTAACCCACCTGGCCATGCCGGGCCTTCTCAACCGTTGGAATACAACGTATTAAAATTTCAAAGGAAATTGGAAGTTTGGAGGTAAAGTATGTCACAAAATATCATGTTTACGGTTCAATTAGAAACAACAGGTTCCTATGTTTAGTGGTATTCTGGGTATGGCTACTGAACATACCACCTCTAGCCGCAATAGTGTCGTTCTATGGCCAATATTGTAAGTGGATTATATTATCTGTTTTTTATTTATTCGAGAAAAACAAGATATCTTTAAAATGTGTCTAACTGTATGACTTGTATGACTGTATCCAGTGACTTGTACAATCATTATAAACGTTGTAGGTTTTCTCTCTCCCCCTCATTTTCATCTTAGGACATTTTGTCGTGCAGTACGCTTGTTTAACCAGACACTTCTTTAAATTTCCGTCATAGTACAAAAAAACTACCAAAAAACTTGAGTGTTATTTCTTGGTACTTGTATTTAATGTTAAAATAATATATAGCACACAACCTCAAAATAGATACACAATTAATAACATTTTAAATAAGGCAGTCTATAACCTCTAAAAAGTTGACCCCTCATCATCAGGAGTTAGTAGCAGGACATAATCTTGTTTTATTTACTTTTTTGTTGTTGTTAAATGGGTCATCTTACTTGTGCAGGTTTACAATTTCCGCTTGAACATTTTAGATAAAGTAACCCCACCCTTATATACAGGTATTCACTGGACCTTCATCACTATTTAATAGTAGATGATCCCTTTTATATGTAATTATTTCCAAGGATTCATGAATATTATTGCTTATAAGTATGTTTTTGGTTGAGCCAATATTACAGTCGATTTACTGTGTTTTACTTTAATGGGAAACTAAACAGTCACAGTAGACATCATCCTTGAATTTCTCCTCGAGCCTTCGAGGCTAAAATCGTTGTGTTAAAGTATACAAGTAGTAACAAAGATGCTAACATTTAAGGCTATAATTACTAGGCAACGAAAAACATTATATCCGCCATTTAACTTCTATCGATCAAAGTAGTACAAAAAGTAATATTTTACTCTTTATGTCGTTAAGAAAAGTTTAATTACTGGTTATGCGGAAATAGGTAGTTGCACGAGGAATCTCGTGATGAACTGGCCACTCCCACAGAACTAGCCACAGGACTGTCTGTTCTAAATCTTTCCGAGCCTGCACGACTTTCTTAAGCACGTAATTAATTAAAGTACCACTGCTGTAAACTTTGCCCCTGCCTTTTACTCGCCCCCTCTCCACCCGTAAGACATTTAACCCTTTATTTATGGCTAGTATTAATATCATAAAACGTGGTAAAAGTTTGAAATGGCGAGCTACACTTTCTTGAAGATATCAGACAAGCTTGAAATTCAGTTTCACGATTTTCTCTGCCCTTAAGTATATCTTAAGCCTTTTTTGTTTGTTTGTTTGGAAAACACGGGTTAAGGAATGCGAAATTCCTATCCCCTATCTTTATTATGTATAAAATAAAAACTTCTGCGTGTAGTACATACACGCATTGTGAATGCAGGAGGTTAAGAAACCGATACAAACTAGTCCTTAACGTTCCTAAATACAAACAGAATGTGTATTCTGAGTGGCACCGCCGGAATTAAAAGTTAGAAAAAGGAAAGTGTTTATTTACTGGAATCCAACCTGATAAGTAGTTTAGTGAAGAACATTATTTGTGTATTGTCTGATACGTTAGGAATACTTTTGAAAAACGTTATCTATCCAGAAGTAGTTGCACTATCAAAATCTTTCAGTTTTCAAAAAATATATTAAAAGAAAGACACAACCAACGTTGAGTTCTAAGAGCTTAGTTATCGACCTGTTTCTACAAGCATTCTTGCTTTTCGTTTGTACTGGTACAAAGCGACATCTACCGTATCATATTACTTTTAGCTGTTGTTGAAGAAATTAAGATCAGTTGAATAAATATGGTGTTCTTATGAGGCTCAAAAGCTGGTCGAATAGTGAATTGAACTATTATTTGTATGAGACTTTGGTCGAGTCACAACTTTGAGTTATTTATAAAAATAAACCACTTTTGATAATTATAATAATAATAATTAAACCTTCTGTGTATCGTATAAACCTTCTATGTTTCTTATGTATCGTACACGTACGTTGTGTGAAAGAAGTTCAAAACACCTTTTTGTTAAACACACGGTACATTTCCCACTATAGTGTCTGGTTGGGTGTTGGTTAAAGCCACCATATTGGTTGTTTACATGACAATACGAGGTTGTCCAGACTGTTCGAAACTTGTTTTTACTCCCTCTCCAGTTAAGCCTAAATTTTTTACAATTGATATTCCTTATTCCTCAGTCACGAGGTATGATACATTGTATTAAACTATATATTAGATAATTCAGACGTTTTCTTGCTAGAAGGAGCATGTCACGACTGTTATCATGGCTGATTTAGACAGTTAAATCTTACGACAGAAAAATATTAAGGTTTCAATGGTTTTATTGTTTATTACACACACACACAGAGTCTCATACTTAGTTTTAAAGTTCAGGGTAGTAAAAAAAAAGAGTGGGTTTCATTATCATTGGTTTATTTACCAATGTTATTTATTGTAAAATATCTGATACGTTCAGTCAGCTGTGATTCCACTTTTATTTCTGAAGGCGTGATGGAAGAAGGCATGTTAACAACAAAAGAAATTCTGTAGAATCTCAGACAACAATAACTTGAAGACATCTAGACGATAGGCATTATAATTTAAATAAACGAATATTCTTTCATGGAATATAACGAATCAGAGCTGATCGAGATTATGTTAAAATATTCCTATAAGTAGCACAGTTTGAGCGAACTGGTTGGTTCAGATTTGAAGTTGAGGGAGGGGGGGTCCTCTGACTTTCCCAAGTCCACGGCCAGCTTCTTGAATTTTTGAAAGGGGTCGTAATGAAGAGAATAAATTAGCTATAGGCTGCTATATATTATACTGTTGGTCAAGTTTAACCAGCACGTTCGTTTCCAAGGGTTACAAAATCTGCTCTAATACCTGTCCAACCTGACATAAGGGACCACATAAAAATTAAATCTTCTCTAAAAAAGAAATGAAAACGTTACTCATTTATTGAAAAGAAATGAAACGAGCTGTTTTAGATTTTCCTATATGGTTAATATTTTAGTAGTAATTTTGTCGAGTTTTTGGATAGACGAAAACATCCATGGTGGAGATGAACCTTCCTAATTGGTTTATTATCAGTTGGTCCAAAG
Organism: Tachypleus tridentatus; assembly: GCF_004210375.1. Lineage (NCBI taxonomy): Eukaryota > Metazoa > Arthropoda > Merostomata > Xiphosura > Limulidae > Tachypleus > Tachypleus tridentatus. Next base: position 119,287,652 of record NC_134837.1, read on the forward strand.
ACAATAAAATAGAGTACCTTCTTTACCATCTTACTAAAGTATGTAATATATGTTGTTATAATTATTTTCGTTCTAGAGATATATCTATAAAATCATCTCAAGCCACGTAACGGAAGCCATTTTACTTCACTTCTAATTCCATGACTGAGAAGCACATCGACTAGGGTTACCGCTTCTTTTTTCCGGTACTTTTATTATTTCATTTTATCTTACACAATCGTCAGACTGGCACAGTCCTTGACACATATTAAGTGACTGTCGCTGAGACTAAATACAATATTCAGATATGCTTCTCCATCCATTTCTGATTTTTGTTGAAGAATCAAGAATCTGTCATTCCTTGTGTCTGTGGAAGCAGGCCTAGAACACGTTTCAAGAAGTAATTCGCTTCTTGATCAAACTAGACTACCACTATTAACAACAACATCTTCCATCTGATGAAGCTGTTTTTGATCAAACTAGACTACCGGTAACAACAACAACAACATCTTTCATCTGATGAAGCTTTTTCTGATCAAACTAGAATACCAGTAACAACAACATCTTCCATCTGATGAAGCTTTTCCTGATCAAATTAGACTACCAGTAACAACAACATCTTCCATCTGATGAAGCTTTTTCTGATCAAACTAGACTACCAGTAACAACAACATCTTTCATCTGATGAAGCTTTTTCTGATCAAACTAGTAACAACAACATCTTCCATCTGATGAAGCTTTTTCTGATCAAACTAGACTACCAGTAACAACAACATCTTTCATCTGATGAAGCTTTTTCTGATCAAACTAGAATACCAGTAACAACAACATCTTCCATCTGATGAAGCTTTTCCTGATCAAATTAGACTACCAGTAACAACAACATCTTCCATCTGATGAAGCTTTTTCTGATCAAACTAGACTACCAGTAACAACAACATCTTCCATCTGATGAAGTTGTTTATGATCAAACTAGACTACCAGTAAGAACAACAACATCTTCCATCTGATGAAGCTGTTTTTGATCAAACTAGACTATCGGTAACAACAACAACAACATCTTTCATCTGATGAAGCTTTTTCTGATCAAACTAGAATACCAGTAACAACATCTTCCATCTGATGAAGCTTTTCCTGATCAAATTAGACTACCAGTAACAACAACATCTTCCATCTGATGAAGCTTTTTCTGATCAAACTAGACTACCAGTAACAACAACATATTCTATCTGATGAACTTGTTCCAAGAATAACCACATTCCGTCAACATCTCTTTCTAAGGAGATCAGTTTACACACTGAAATATATCCTCCTGGGAAAAGAAGTATAGTGCTGGTGATAAGACTTTACACAGCTTCGTGACACTAACTGGAAAACTAAAAGACGAAACTCCATCTGAAGAAATAAGAAAAAAAAAGAACAAAGAGAAGCTGTTGTACGTCTACTGTGAAATCAACTAGACCATGAACAGCTAGCTTACTGACGTGATGGTTGCTATAGTAACCAAATACGAAACACTACTGTGCCTCTCGCTCGTGTTATCGATTAGCGCCCCCAGTGGTATGAACGGTTCACGGTAAAAAGTACCAGTGCTCGTCATTTAGTACAAAACACACAGCCGCTGATTTTGAGGGGAACGCATGCGCATACACAATTATAAAATGTTACTCCACGAAGTACTCTGATCCCGCGTGAAATTAAAATTACTTTAAAAACAATGTTGATTAATGTAGAATCAAATTAATTTCGTTGGAAAAAATAAAGATATTTCGCGCCATATTTACCACAGAAAGAGAAATAAGCGAATTTTGGGTTTAGTCGTAATTATTTGGTAATTAATCCTCTTTATTTCTGCTCTCGTACATAGGTAAGAATTTGTAATAAGTATTTTTTTAATTTTTTTCCAGAAGATTTGTAATTCGCACCACCACAAAACAACAACAATAAAAATACTGAATTTCAAGTTGTAGGGGCTGTGTTTACGAAACAACATTACAAAACATTAAGAATAGAAAAACAAACATTTAAAGCTAAACTTTCAACGAACTGAAATTTGAGCTGTACTGTTCTATTGTTTGGTAGGTATTTTAAGTTTAATTTGGTGCATTGAGTGTCAAACTTTACCGTGGTCACGCCCCCTTTTATTGTGAAAACAAACTAAGGAATAGCAATTGTGTTTTATTTACATAAGCTATGTAAATATAATATGTTGAATCACGAACAAGACATTACAGTGAAAATGATCCTAGACTAAACCTGCATCTCCTTCCATCTGCCAAATGAATCAAAGCCAAACCGTTAGCACGTCACAAATGTCAACATTTCCATCTTTCATTGCGATTATCTTGTTCTACTGCACAGTTTAACGGTGAAAACACATTTACAGGGGGCCTGGAGCGAGCTGCAGTACTGCGTTACTCAATAGCACCGATGGACCGAGTACATTTTATACACACGGGTAGGGCTGAGATACAAAAACACATGTAAAGTAAAAACAAACAAGTTTCAACATTGCATACAAAAGTGTCACCTTTCTAAAGCACTTAACCCTTACAAAAATTATTACTTTATTAACTATGACGCAGCAGTATTCGGTCCCTTATTCTGATAACTGTTATTTGAGAGACATGATTGTAAGAGGACATAATTAGAAAGGTCTTCACTCTCGAATATCTTGTTTGGAATATCATGTTACAGCGACGTTTCGGAATAGCTGAGTGCTCAATCTTATGGATCATGTTCTCTTGATAACCGTATATCAAAAACTTCAAGTGAAAAAATCTTTGCATCACTAACTGAGCCAATCTAACCATGTTTCTCCTACAAATCAACCTTGGACCATATGAACAAACATGGAAGTGTACCGAATTGTTTCCATAACATGAAATTCAAGACAAGATGTTCGAGAACAAAAACTTTCCAGTTAATAGATTTGTTACTTCTCTCCGCTGTCTGAGTATATGCACTGTACATATCATCCTTCCATATAATAGATTTGTTACTCCTCTCCGCTGTCTGAGTATATGCACTGTACATATCATCCTTCCAGATAATAGATTTGTTACCTCTCTCCGCTGTCTGAGTATATGCACTGTACATATCATCCTTCCAGATAATAGATTTGTTACTTCTCTCCGCTGTCTGAGTATATGCACTATACATATCATCCTTCCAGATAATAGATTTGTTACTTCTCTCCGCTGTCTGAGTATATGCACTATACATATCATCCTTCCAGATAATAGATTTGTTACTTCTCTCCGCTGTCTGAGTATATGCACTGTACATATCATTTTTCCAGATAATAGATTTGTTACTCCTCTCCGCTGTCTGAGTATATGCACTGTACATATCATCCTTTCGGATAATAGATTTGTTACTTCTCTCCGCTGTCTGAGTATATGCACTGTACATATCATCCTTCCAGATAATAGATTTGTTACTTCTCTCCGCTGTCTGAGTATATGCACTATACATATCATCCTTCCAGATAATAGATTTGTTACTTCTCTCCGCTGTCTGAGTATATGCACTATACATATCATCCTTCCAGATAATAGATTTGTTACTTCTCTCCGCTGTCAGAGTATATGCACTGTACATATCATTTTTCCAGATAATAGATTTGTTACTTCTTTCCACTGAGTATATCCACTATACATATCATCCTTCCAGATAATAGATTTGTTACTTCTCTCCGCTGTCAGAGTATATGCACTGTACATATCATTTTTCCAGATAATAGATTTGTTACTTCTTTCCACTGAGTATATCCACTATACATATCATCCTTCCAGATAATAGATTTGTTACTTCTCTCCGTTGTCAGAGTATATGCACTGTACATATCATTTTTCCAGATAACAGATTTGTTACTTCTTTCCACTGAGTATATCCACTATACATATCATCCTTCCAGATAATAGATTTATTACTTCTCTCCACTGTCTGAGTATATCCACTATACATATCATTCTTCCAGATAATAGATTTATTACTTCTCTCCACTGTCTGAGTATATCCACTATACATATCATTCTTCCAGATAATAGATTTGTTACTTCTCTCCACTGTCTGAGTATATCCACTATACATATCATTCTTCCAGATAATAGATTTATTACTTCTCTCCACTGTCTGAGTATATCCACTATACATATCATTCTTCCAGATAATAGATTTATTACTTCTCTCCACTGTCTGAGTATATCGACTATACATATCATTTTTCCAGATAATAGATTTGTTACTTCTCTCCACTGTCTGAGTATATCGACTATACATATCATTTAACGTACCTCATCATCCATTTAAATCCCCAAATCCAATGGTTTTCTTTTAGCCTGTGTTTGTTTGTTTTTTTGAGCACCAGGAAAACTTCCGTAGTTCTTCAGTGACGACGTGAATATTTAAGCTCTTACTTTTTCAGTGATAAAGTGACGACACGGTCTATATTAATAGTCCATCCAACGAACCCAGAGAAGCTAAGATGACAAACACATAATGTAGTTAAATCGACAGTTTAGTAACCTGAACAACTCAGAAAATTTAATTCTTATGCTTTCTAGTGGTCCAACTGAGGCTTAAAAATTCGTCAAATCAGATATGCTAATGATAGGTTACACTAAAATGGATGTTGTCGATAGAATGAAGGAGAAGCGATAATCTTCTTTGAAAAAAATATCACACAACATTTAATTAAACGGAGCACATAACTAGGTTAGATAAACATTTGTAAACACATGTGTGAAAATCGTTTTTTTTCCCTCTATATTTTTTATGACGTTCAATCATCCACCGCCAACTCTTGGGCTACTCTCGTAACAACGAAAACTTGGATCGACCGTCACACTATAATGTTCCCAAGGTTGAAAGGGCGACACATGAGACTCAGAGTCGAGCGCTTTAACCACCAGGCCACGCCAGGTCCCTAAATTTAATAAAGATGTTTACTTATTTGAGTAACCAAGAGAATGAAGGTAATATAATCCAGCTATCCAGGTTAACTGACCTACACACGAAGTTGAGAGTATGTGAAAAACTGTATGGTATTACCTTTATAACAACAGTGTACAAGAACCAGTGTATTACTATATGAGGCATTATTAATTAGTTGCTACAGTGTTTCTAGGCTTGATGTTGCCCAGCTAATCTATAATAACTGACTAAACAAATTTTCAGACAAATATCAATATTAATAGTAATGTAAGTTCATGTTACAGCAAATCACAAAATGAGAAAAAATGTGAATCTTAAATATATTTATTAAACAAGCAAACCATTGCTATTGTCTACTGAAAATAAGGATATAGAGGTCTCCAACTACAATTGTGGTTGTTTGTGTTGTTTAAAGAGTGCTTTATTAGCGCTGGTAGTTGCTAGGTGGTTAACTCTGTAATTCAGTTGTCTACTTAAACTAAGGATTTAGAGGTCTTTAACTACATTTATGGTGGTTTGTGTTGTTTATAAAGTGCTTTATTAGCTACCAGTTGCTAGGTGGTTAACCCTATTGTTCAGTTGTCTATTTAAACTAAGGATTTAGAGGTGATCAACTACATTTATGGTGGTTTGTGTTGTTTAAATAGTGCCTTATTAGCTAGCAGTTGCTAGGTGGTTAACTCTGTGATTCAGTTATATGTTTAAACTAAGGATTTAGAGGTCTCCATGTGGTGGTTTGTGTTGTTTAAAAAGTGCCTTATTAGCTAGAAGTTGCTATGTGGTTAAATCTGTGGTTCAGTTAGACTAAGGATGTGTACTTGAGATCAATTGTTACTTTGGAACATAAATATATGTTCTTTTGATGTCTCAGTAGTAAGCTAGATGTTTTATAATTGTTGAATTTGGCGTAACTATTTTAACATTAAACAAACACTTTCACCAAATCGTTGAGCTTTTATACCCATTAATGTTTAAATTTATTTGTTAATTTTAAAATCCCTCATAAGACTGAATTTGCCTGTAGAAGGAGTGACCACCGGCCCGGAACCACCTTGTTGTCTGATTCTGTGAACTTGTAGAAAGGAAAAGGTCTCAGTTATAATGAAATTGAACAATAGCAGACATTATAAAAACCGTAACGTCGACCAAACTGACATCTTTATAATCGCACGTGGAGAATGGCTATAGCAACACGACCAAATCTTTTGAGATACACAGCTTCTTCTGGTGGCTGATGTTCGGTTGTCCAGCTTGACAATGAACCCCTTATTTACGTCATCTCTCAACCGTAATCACGTGACAAACTCTTTCCCATAAAGAAACAAAACAACAACTTTATCTCATCTTAGCTGGTTGTTTTTAAGCAGAATGCTACATGATAGGCTGTTTGTCATCTAATAACCACAAGTATCGAAATATAGTTTTTAGAGTCACAAACGTTATTATTTATTCAATTCCTTTTTATCTCTTTACCTCCAGAGACCGAGAAATACGTATTTATTTCATACTTATATATTAAATCACATGGAACTTATTTATTTATATTTTTAGAAAGCTCACCTCAATAATTATTTAGTTATTAGGTTATTTTTACCTTAAATTAACTCCTACTACAACATTTTAATATATTACTTGCTAAAAACTAATAACTCGAAACTATTAGATCCACTACAACGATTATTTGCATCTTCAGAAACAGAATATACACTTTTCGGAAACAAATTTTCAGTTACATACATACGAGATATTTCTAGAACTTTCTTATTTCTTATGACAACCTTTTTAAGAATTATGTATGGCATACTGATTGGGCACTGGACTCGCAATCTGTAAGTCGCAGGTTCGAATCTCGTCACCGAACGTTCTCGTTCTTTCAGTGCGGTCGTAATAATGTTTCGGCCAAGCCTACTTTTGTTGGCAAATAGTAGTCCAAGAGTTGGCGGCAGGTGGTGTTGACTAGCTGTCTTCCCCCTAGTCTATCACTCGTAACTTGGTTCTCCGCTGGTACAGCGGTAAGTCTATGGATTTACAATGCTAAAATCAAGGGTTCGATTCCCCTCGGTGGACTCAGCATGCAGCCCAATGTGGCTTTTCTATAAGAAAACACACACACTTCTAAATTAAGGACGACTCGTACAGACAGATGGCCCTCTAGTGGATGTGACTGTTCAGCATGCACGGGGTATCTTTGTTTTGGTAACATGCCTAGTGTAGAATGATGAGTTTATGAGCTTACAATTAATTATTTCACGGTTTGGTAAGTCTTTGATATACTTCCTTTATCTTCTGGAAGGATAACGGTGGCGCCCTGACAACGCCGAAAAAACACACAGAATATATTGTACTGTGTGGCTAAAATACTGACGTACATTGCACCCTTTCGTAGTATCTAGAGTAACGTGTCAGCATGGTAAAGTCGGAAAAGATTGTTTAATTAACAAGAAATAATTAATTAATTCACAGAGGAATTGCAGTAAAAGAAATGTACGTCAGTTTGTAGATGGCGTTTAAATCGTGTTGAAGTTTGTTGTACGTGCACAAGGATCTTTATTTGGAGAAGTTGAAGTTTCTAATCAACCGTATCAAACTTTGACAAGAAAAAATTTGAACTCTAGTAGGATTCAAAATATAAAATAATAACATCGTGCCAAGTCCAACCCACAAACAAGGAATGTCTAGTGTAGCACTGGAGCAGACACGTAATGGAACAATAGAAACCAGTGGTGAACCACCAACGAAGAATATTCATTATAACACTGGAGTGTACAAGTAATGGAGCAATAGAAACCAGTGGTGAGCCACCAACAAAGAATGTTCATTATAACACTGGAGTGTACAGGTAATGGAATAACAGAAACCAGTGGTGAGCTACCAACAAAGAATGTTCATTATAGCACTGGAGTGGACACGTTATGGAACAATAGAAACCAGTGGTGGAGGGGTTTCACACTCTTGGTTTCTAGTTCAATAATATTAAATCTATCACAACCACGAACTTGATGAACTTGTATGTTTGTTGTTGTTATTATTTTGTACTAAAATATGTACACATGTTATAACAATAGTATTATAAGTAAGAGCTGACGTACAAATTAAGTGATGGAAGGAAATACGAAAAAGTCTGGAAGTTCTCCACACTTACCTTTTTAAAACTTCTCGCTTTTCCTGTACAGCTTTTATTCTTCGTGACGCCCGCTTGGTGACAGGGTGTTTTAGGAACGACGAAATGCAAACTGATCTATAATTACTGAAGCGCTCGCTTCTCTGCTAGAAGGAGTTGTCGTTTCTACCCAATCTCTGGAGCGGTGTTTGTGTTAGAAGTTCTCTGGAGACAAATTATTGAAACGTGAACAAAAAAGGAAAACGACTGAGCTATAGATGAAAAACTATTAAAACAAAAACAGAAGGAAAACGGAACGAAACCGGCACACGACCTCTCAGCAACCTAACAGAGTCAACCTCAAGGCAGGAACTAAATGCCTTCGTTTTCTCCCTCGAGCTGGCGTTAAACAGCAGCCGGCATTCAGCTTATTATGAGAATGTCGCTCCGCTCGTGCGGAAACGCCAACTGCGCAAGTGCAAATTGAGTCGCTCAAACAGAACAACGCTCTGAGGCATCTGAAATTGACGTGGGATTAACGTAGACTTTTATCATAAGAACTGTTAGCAACTGAATACTCGGGTGTGAGAACCTCTATATTAAAGATAAAAGGAAAGAAGAAAAACAATTCCAAGTATGGGTGATCCAGGTGTTTTTTTTTTATTGTGTTAGTTGCATCAAACAGTTAGCAATGACATAAAGAAAGAAACAGGTAAATGAAACACGAGCGCGAGAAACGAGATGTTTTCTGGTCCGTATTAGAAGTTTCTCGCAAGAAATATTGAGGTAACCAAATCAGAAGCAATGCCATCTTTATCCTTAAATTTGTCGATTTTTAAACTTGCGTCTTTACATGTGGCCTCTAAAACTAGTTGTGATAACCATTTTCATTTCACACCAGGAAAAATAACCGAAAACAATACATGAAATGAATAACAATTATTTTTTGTAGAGTTTGCTGTTTTCTCTTCAATAAAGTGTGAAATATTTGTATATTACTGATATTAGAAGAAGAGTCGGTACAAATGAATAAAAAACATATAACCCAAGCGCTTTCTAAAGGTGCACCTTTCTTCTTTAGATTGTAATATTTGTATAAATAAGAAGGATAGGAGTCACGTGATGAACAGGTTGTGACAGTGATTGGGGCTGTAAATAAGTTATTTCAACACAGCACATACAACTTCTTTGTCGTTAGAAATTACATAAAACCTCGTTAATATCAAATCGGTCGAGAGATGGCTCTAGTATCGACTGAAGTCGAGTTCATGCGCTGGAAGTATTATATTATTACTGGTACGAGCAATGAAAGTGGGCGGAGTTTCTGTCTATACGGCAGCTGCTCTATGTAGATAAATAGAAAATGGTAAAATGTTAGTAATGTGCTATAACAGTATACGTTACAGTAGTTTTCTGAATTTAAAAACAAACGAACAATGTAGCTTTTAACATCAAGTCACCCCGAAAGTCTCATAAAAAAAATAATTTCAAAGTTGAAACTCATAGATATAATAACATCTGTTCGATATTATTATAAATGACCACAGAGAATAAACCAAGCTATACTCCTATTACCATGCATTAGTCCTGTACAGAATGATGATTGAACGAGCCACGTGAATTACCGGAGAGATTTTTCCCAAGGTTAAAAGCACAAGTTTTGCTGAAACATCCGTTTTCCACGCACGCTCTATTGCTACATGAAATCATTTCTATCTGTTTTTCGTTTTTTCTGTATATACGGCTCATTGAACGCTATTTTGAACGTAGTTACCATTGTAACCTTTCTCTGCTCTACGTTTTCCTTCTCGGGTTATTATAATAAAGAGGTACTAGATGAGTCGAAAATACATCATATATCTATTTGTTAGACCGATAATTTAAGTACTTGAAACATGTTAACCTTTCAAGTGAGAAAAAATACTTTTAAGTTAGAACATCCACTGTTACCTTTAACTGAATAACGGGATGGACTGGTACAATTACAACTTCGAGAACTGACTGTGCAGAGCGCTGTAATCGGTATATAACCCTTACGATATGTAGAGTCGTTTATAAGATTCTTCAACTGAACATATCCATGTAATTTGTTAAAAACACTGCTATCTTACGATCGATTTATGTTGATTTTTTTTTCATTCCTTAACGCTGTTTGAGGCTAAAAAAATACACAAAAATGTGTCTTTTATAGCTCTTCGTAGCCCCTGAAAATAAAGTGCACCGTGGCGACTCTTTTAAAGATAAAAGAGGGATTTAGACTCTCGTGAAAATCCAACGTTGAAGACTGATATAGTTATTCTGTAAAGCACTGAACTACATCATTTAATATTTTAAAGTACGAGTCCAGTTCCGCAAATCTTTTATTTCTTTGTCTTTCCAAGTGAGCACACAGTTTTCTAACAAAACAAATCAACTTCAAATGACATTACTTAATGAAAGATGTTAACCCTTACCGACTACACCCTATGTATTTAAAAGTTACTTCTTGTCGGATATACAGAGTATAATATCTAGATATAATATATCTTATACCTGATATACTCTACAATAAAAATATTTTGTACAACCGGGTGTTTCTTTCAGTTACATATCTATCGTTCTTTTATATATTTAGGTTTGTTTTAAAAATATTAAGTTTTTTTCTTGCACAATACCTAGACCTCTTCCACTGTATGATGCTGATGCTGCGAATGAGTAAAGCGTAGCCTACTGGTTAAAGTTCTGGCTGCGAGTACGAAAGTACAAGTTTCGAGCTGCGATTACTTAACACGCAGCATACTTTCAGCTGTGAGAATTATAACTGTGGCAAAAACTCTTGCTAATTTATTAAGGATAACAGTGTAGGTGGTGAGTGATGTTAGCTGGTTGTTTTCCCTTTGAAAAGAATTTTGAAGTCAGGGATAGCTATGCCTGATGGTGAGTGAGGTGGACTGTTTGTCCCTCCTTTGACCTGACTTGGCATCTGACCCGTGTGCTATATAAAGTGTCAATCAGGTTTAGAATACCAACATTATTATCCAATAAAGAACGAACAATTGCGACAGCCTTGGAAACGCTGATTTTTTTGTAAGCTGCATTTGTTTTTGGTTTTTTCTGTTATTCTGCGAAAGTAATTACAATATATCAACAGTACTCACCCTTGCTATTACACTGTATTAGATCCACCTCACCACTAGTGACTCGTAAGATATTGGTGGAATTACGACGTAAAAGGAATTATAAATTAACTAAACGGATCTCGTACAATAAGCTAATTACAGCTAATGAGTACCATTAATAAAATCGCATGAAATCAAAATCCTATACTAACTGTTTGCATTAAACCATCACGTGAAGACTCTCATTGCTAATTACATTTTCGGTCGTAACTCCAATAATATCTTGAAAGCCTAAAAATCGCGTTTTGATACCCCAAATGGACAGTGTACAGATAGCCAATTGTACAGCTCTGGGCTTAACAATAATCAAACGAAATTATGTCTTGTTTATTGCACTTAAGCCCAGAGCTATACAATGTGATATCTGTACACTGCCCATTATGGGTATCAAAACCCAATTTTAGGCTCTAAAGCCGGCAGACTTACAACTGCAAGGGGGTTCAAGATAGGCATCACACAAACCTATAATTTAAAAAGTCTCTTATTTGTACAGAGTGACTTCAATCTACTTTTATCTTATCGCAAAAATATGCGTGTCTGTAATGTGCAAGGACGTACCGAGAATTGTGCAGTGGTTAACACTCCGGGCTGCTGAGCTAAACTTTAGTGGTTCATATTCCGATAACGCCAAAATAAAAACACGTTCCACAGGTGGGGTGGTGTTGGTGCGTTACTAAAATGACGGTTACATTTCACTATAACAATTTGAAACCTATTAGTTTTAATGTACTGAATATTATAGTACAGCAGTTCGAGTTCCTTTGTTTTTCTTACATGTTAGCCCTTTCAGCCATGGGGGTGGTATAATGTTACTGTCAATCCCACTATTCGTTGGAAATGAGTAGCCAGTGAAAGTTGATGACTAGCTGCCTTCCCTCTAGTCTTACACTACTAAATTAGGGACGACTAGCGCAGATAGCCCTCGTGTAGCCTTGCGCGAAATTCAAAAACAAACAATCCCCTGAAACCGGAAAAAATTTTAAATTCAGTCGTGTTCATTGTTTGATAGGCCCGGCATGGCCAAGTGGTTAAGGTACTCGACTTGTTATCCGAAGGTTGCTGGTTCGAATTCCCGACACACAAAACATGCCCTGCCCTTTCAGCCGTTATGGTCAATCCCACTATTCGTTGGTAAAAGAGTAGCCCAAGAGTTGGCGGTGGTTGGTGATGACTAGCTGCCTTCTCTTTAGTTTTACACTGCTAAATTAGAGATGGCTAGCGCAGATAGCCCTCGTGTAGCTTTGGGTGAAATTCAAAATAAATCAAACAAACTTTTCCTACAAAGGAAGAGAAGTACTGACTTCCGTGTAAGATTAAATAGGCACGAGTTAAAGTTTAGTATATCCACGTTACATTCTTTATTGAAGTGTTAGAGACAAACCCGATTTCTACGTTAATTTTATTTCTTGATGAGGAGAAAATTTGAAATAAATCTAACGAAGTGTCCAAGAAAACGCACAAAGTAACGCACTAGCTAGAAAAAAGCGTTAGTTTCCAAGCGCGTTTAATCCTTCTTTCTTACCCCCATCATCCGTGTCCCCTTGACGAGTTGAATCAGCTTTCCATGTGTCTCCAAACTTCGAGTTCTGATTGGTTCAAACTAACTTCTCTGCGCGAGATGGAAGGGTTGATTAACAACTGTGTCTTCACTCGTTCTGTTCTTGAGCATGCGTTCCAATCCCTCGAGTGATTAATAAGAAATGGTTAGAATGGCATTAGATAATGCACATCTACCGCCCCCTGTAATGGGAGATGTGGAAAAAATAGCTTCTGTTTGCAAAATAATTTGTTATAGGTTGTGATTTCTGTTGGAATTATAGTTTTGTTACTGTCACCTACGTGATTTGATTGTCGAAACCCCTGCTTTATTTTTCCATATTTAATTCATTCTTGATTTGAGAAAATATTTTCAAACTTACGCAACCCATAGTTGAGTTATTTCTAACTACGTGTTCTCGATTTCTTTATACCACACTTATTTAAACACAATGATGTCGAACTGAAAGACGACTATAAACAATTAGTAATAGTAGAAACTATTTTGGTTTATTTTAAATTTCGAGCAAAGCTACGCAAGGGCTATCTGCGCTAGCCGTCCCTAATTTAGCAGTGTAAGACTAATGGGAAGGCAGCTAGTCATCACCACTCACCACCAACTATTGGGCTATTCTTTTACCAACTAATAGTGGGATGGATCGTTACATTATAACTCCCTCACGGCTAAAAAGGGCTTCCATTTTAGTTGAGACGGAGATTCAAACCTGCGATCCGCAGATTGCAAGTCGAGATCCATGACTCACGCAACTATGGCAGGCATAAATCAAAATGAATTAGGATTTTTTAGTGGCGCCTCATACGCGTACGTTGGATAAACGACCAAACCATAGATCCGTACGGTTGACTTACCATAGAACTGAACTATCGATCATAGGTTTTTGTTTTGTTTGTTTGTTTTTGAATTTCGCACAAAGCTACTCGAGGGCTATCTGTGCTAGCCGTCCCTAATTTAGCAGTGTAAGACTAGAGGGAAGGCAGCTAGTCATCATCACCCACCGCCAACTCTTGTCCTACTCTTTTACCAACGAATAGTGGGATTGACCGTCACATTATAACGCCCCCACGGTTAAAAGGGCGAACATGTTTGGCGCGATGGGGATGCGAACCCGCGACCCTCAGATTACGTCGACCATAGGTAGAGGAGAAACAGAGAAAGCTGAAATTGCAGCCATAAGGGTTTGTCCAGCTCTGTGGACCAAATAACGGGCCTGGCTGTTGCTTTTATAGCCACTCGAGACTAAAAATGCAGGGTCTGTTCAACAGCATCATGTCCCGATCTTTGAAGCCTCTATTAACTCGCCTAACATTTTAACGATTAGGCCTAACTAAGTCATATTAATCTGAGAAAAATATTTTGTTTGATGCGAAACTGAAAGATGCCTGGAATCGAAAGCTATTTGCGCTGTTTTCAAAACTAACTTTTATGTCGTTAATGTATGTTTTTTTCTGGATATTTGTGATGACTTTATTTTTGAAATTCCCTACTATTTTTCTAGATTTTGAATCAAACTAAGAGCAAATAAACTCAGAAAAAACATTTTAAAATATCCTCTTTATGTGTTTATACATAAAAAGATATTTTTAACGGAGGAGGGTTTAAAATACACGATGTAAATATTTCAAACAATTAAATACTTGATTTAAACACTGTTTATATTTGCTTGTTTAAAATTTATGCAAAGCAGCACAAATATTGCCCACAAATATATAACACTTGTTCATAACTTTGTGAGTTGGTGTTACGTAAGTTTTACTAAGATGCATTCTTTCCTAATATAAAAGGCCAACAAACTTGTTAAGTTAATGACAAGCAGTTTATAAATTACATTAAACTATTAACACTTGTTGTGGGAGGAGGGTTTGTTTGTCTGTTTGTGTGTTGTTAGTGTTATAAGTATTTAGACGACGTTTAGTCATTTTGGTTTTCTTTATTTACTGCCATGGAAATATGTGTCCACCGCGGGGACCAAACTCCGAATTTTAATATTATAACTCGGTGGACTACTTTAACCCTCTTTTATCTTGTACTGATTCAACTTGTAGTATTGTAGGCGTGGAAGTTATCTTGTTGTGATTTAGTTTTCAGTTTTGCAGGTATGGATGTTAACTTGTACTGATTCAGTTTTTAGTTTTACAGGTATGTATGTTAACTTGTAGTGATTCAGTTTTTAGTTTAGTAGGTATGGATGTTAACTTCTAGTGATTTAGTTTTTAGTTTTGCAGGTATGGATGTTAACTTGTACTGATTTAGTTTTAGTTTTGCAGGTATGGATGTTCTGCTGACTTCTCTCGCATTTCCTTCTAGGAACTCAAAACCAAACTCGGCATGCGAGATTGTGATGTCTTTATCTTTATGGCATAGCGCCTCTGCTAAGAGAGACTTAACCACGCTGAGAATGTCACCTCGGTACTATGACGTGACCCCGAATTTGAAATTGTAAATTGTGTTCCTGGTCCCACTGGGATATCATAGGCGCCATGTTTAGAAACATGGCCATACTCGCACACATAATGTAGACTGGAACCAAACACGTCACGTGGGTTCAAATACCACACTCTGTTTTATGGAGCCCCAACCATTGGTGTAGCAATAGAAGTAGTTGGAGATAGCAGAGGAGCTTTATCAATACTGGTGTAACAATAGAGGTAATTGGAGATAACAGAGGAGCTTTATCAATACTGGTGTAAGAATGGAAGTAATTGTAGATAGCAGGGAGCTTTATCAATGCTGGTGTAGCAATTGAAGTGATCGGAGACACGAGAGAGATTTATCAATAATGGGGTAACAATAGAATTGGAGATAGCAGGGGAGCTTTATCAATACTGGTGTAACAATGGAAGCACCTGGAGATAACAGAGGAGCTTTATCAATAATGGTGTAACAATATAATTGGAGATAAGATGAGAGCTTTATCAATATTCGTTTAACAATTAAAGTAATTGGAGATAGCAGAGGAGATTTACAAATACTGGTGTAACAATGAAAGTAATTGGAGATAACAGAGAAGTTTTATCAATACTGATGTAGCGATGGAGGTGACTGGAGATTAGCAGGGGGATTTATCGATTAGTTGGGGCTTCTGTGAATCATAAGGGGACCTTAGAAACTCTTCAGGGTGTTTTTATGCTATTACCCAGAAGTTGAAGATAAATCAGTGGGTATGTAGACGAATGTATGTATATTTAACATTTAAGGTCATCTTAGGTTGTGACCTTGTGTGCAAGTATGTGGTACATTGTAACAGTATGATGGACTTCCTACTTTGTTATATCTGGTACAACATTTTAACTGTAGAATAGACTTCTTACTTTATTAATATCTGTTACAACATTGTAACATTCTGGTATCTAGTTAGGACAATAGGTTAATATGGTAATACTTGTAAAGTAAGTAGTAAATTTACACCGATATTTGAATGGACATTGTTTTTAGGTTAATATGTTTTGGTGCAGGTCTTTGTGTTGTCCACGTCATCAATGAAAGATATCAACATGCCATTCCTAATACTATATATACACTAAACACGAACAAACACAGGATGTTTGTGAGATCAAAAACCAAAATACATTGTACGATGCACCCTAAGTATGCAAAATACGCTAATACTATGGGGTCTGAATACATGCTCCTAGATAGCATCTAAAAAATAAGTGTTATGGTATGAAATATGGAAGCACTTTTGATGAAATATAGTTTAAATAATTGTGTAGCTGTTCTTATAAAACCCACAAATGTCCCAAACGTTAAATACGACAATCAGTTTCGTTGTCATCACACACCCTTTTTCTTGTTGTTTTTTTATATCACAAAGGCACCCGCTAGGACAACGGTAAGGCTAAAATCAGGGGTTTGATTCCTCTCGGTGGATATAACGAATAGCATGATGTAGCTGTGCTATAAGAAAAACACACAAAGCCCTACGCCACAAAATTAGGGCCGTGCATACGTGCATGATTAGTGAGCCCTTGGAATTTGGTTTACTGGGTCGATAGACGACAGTCCGCCCATGCTCAGTGGGATTTGTGTGTCCGAATGTTAGTATATATGTTTCTTCATCTCTTTTTTCATATGAAAAGAACAAAGGACTCATGATTATTGTATATGTATAATAAAACAGCCAAGTCAAATTGTTTTTTTGCGTGACATCTTTATGACGTCATGACAACTGTCTAAAACTCTGGACATGCCACGCTAGTTACACTGATATATTTTCACCTTCTAATGGCGACTCTATCTGTTTCGCTCCCAGTTTCTGCCGTTATACATTAAGCATCGTACTTTTTCTTATTTTACTAACTTATTTCAAAGTTCTTTGTATTTGTAGAAACTTAAACAGTACTGGTTTCGTATAAAATATTTTAAGAGCTTCGTTCTCTATACTAAATCAGTATTTATTAATACCAGTTTGTACGAAGTTTTACTACTGTAGTTATATTTCTACCTAGTTTTTGTTGTTTTCTATACCTGAAGGTGGCTTAGATATAAATATATCCAGAAAACAAACACTCACAACAGGTTTTATCTATCGAAAACTAACACTAAGGCTGAGATAGAAGTCTTGTACATTTTTAGCTAAAATCCACCACCGTGAATATAATAGGTTAAAACACAAAATCGACTTTACACACTGGAGAAAAATCCGCCATGAGATCGAGTATTAAGATTCTTGGATCCGCGAGTCCACTCTTCGAGTCTCGTCACTCTCTTCACCCCCTCAAAAAAAAAAAAAAAACACAACAAAAACAAAAAACTCTGCATATTGGAGTGAGTGTGAAATATATTACTAGACAGTCGGTCAATAATAATCCAACAGTTGGGGGCAGATGTTTTAATTAGCTGTAGTCTCAGAAATTAGATACCTGTATCTCCTAAAGCCCTTGAGTAGATTTACGTGAATTTCCGAAAACTAAACAATTGGTAATTGGAGAATCGGGCCCTTCTAACGTTATTTATTTGTATTGCCTCGGTTATATTTTTGGTGCTATACTTTATAATTTTGTACAACCGGGGTAATCTTTAGTTTGTTTTGGCTTAGCGCAAAGTTACTACACAATGAGTTAGCTATGCGTGCTTTGTGCACCCCAAACTTTTATATTGGTTTATACTGTTATGTGAAATTGCAGTGCACATAATATATCCGCTCTCTCTTTCTTTTTTAATATTCGTTTTTCTCTCTTTCTCTCGTTTTTATTCTGTGTTGCCTGCGAAAATGAGTTTCAATTGGATAGACAGTGTACCCCTAACGTAATTTCGGTCTTATTTGTGCCTTACCTCTACAAACCAGGACACATTACACAACTATCAACCTTATGGTGTGTGCCCTGTTATGTTTGCTTTTTAGCTGTTTCTTTTTTCATGTTTTACTTAAAATTACCTTTTTTAATTTCATATTTAAATAAAACTGCAATAATTATATATAGATACACTGACATCTGCACACATGTTATAGTAAGAACGGCTTCATTGCCTTATTAACAAATGATATTTTTACACACATCTAAAACGATTCGGAAATATATCGCAAACAAGTAGAAAATAGAGATTTTCAGTGGACTAACTTTGATAATCTTGATGAAGCCCGAGTGCAACCATTGTTTGCGTTCATTAGTAATACATCAAGTGTTGTAATGGAGATGGTAGTTTAGACCTTCTCTGTGTTCCCAACAACAAGCACGTAAAGCTGTGCTAATTGAAGACAAATGTCTACGTCCAGTAAATGTTAATGTACCCTTCAGTAAATCAGTTCCGCAGATAGTTTTCCGCCCCACTGTGTAGGTTACTAGCTAACATCAACCTATCTGAGACCAGTACCGAACTGTTTTTTTTATATATATAAATAATCTCCCCACTAGTACAGCGGTATGTCTCCGGATTTACAACGCTAAAATCAGGGGTTCAATTCCTCTCGGTGGGCTGAGCAGATAGCCCGATGTGGCTTTGTTATAAGAAAAACACACACACATAAATAATCTATCTAACTCTGCATGAAATTAGCTGTTACAATAACAGTTACACTTGATAATAAATATAATTAATTACGACCAACAAGCAAATTAAAAAAAAAACGTTTACGATTATTGAATCCTGCCGATATCAATTATTAGATATTCTTGTTACTAATGGTGTTTTTGGCCCCAAACCTAAGAATACCTGAAGAGATTGAGCTTTGTCAGCGATATTACAAACTATTTGTTTGACCGTGTTTGGCTTACTAACTGTATTTCCTCATATATTTATTTGTCAGACAGAGATGTTACACCCATATAGATGGGATAAACACAATTACTAATAACGATTAACGGTAATTGCACAGACGTTACACACATTGAGATGGTGTAAACACCATTACTACTAACGGTTAACACTCATTACACGGATGTTACATTTCACATTTTAAGTGTCGTGGATGGTCACTCATTCTTCGGTCCGACACACAGTTTGTGGTATATAGTGTTTACTGGCTTCAAAATCAAGGAGAACCATGCCTCGCTAGCTGCTTTAACCCTAAAACATCATGCATTAAAAATTTAACCAATTCTTTGCAGTCTCGCTAGCTGCCTTAACCCTAAAACATCAGATATTACGAACTTAACCAATTCTTTGTTGTCTCGCTAGCAGCCTTAACCCTGGAGCTTTGCAATTAAAATTTTATCCGGCAGAATAAAGTATCTTTCTTTTCTCTTTGTTGTTGTTTAATGGTAATTATAATCCTATTGGTCAACCTGAAATGACTCGATTATAACTAAACGCAACAATGAAGGTTGACCAAAGAACAAACCAGTTATTTTTTAAGGTTAAGTGAAACTTTACAATTATCACTTGTAAAACTTTCAATTTTTTTTAAATGTTATTTCACCAAAACCTACATAAACCTGATAACAGTTGGACAAGATTACCATAATAACCACTAATTTCCTTCTGGTTTTTAAAAATCATATAGCGGAAGGGCCAGTTGTTATCTGCCTCGCTTTGTTATATTCACATGAAGCTACAAAAACCAGAAAGAAGCATGTGTATTGTAGGAAGTGTTTTTTCAGCGATATTACAAACTATTTGTTTGACCGTGTTTGGTTAACTAACTGTATTTCCTGTATTTGAGTTTATCTATTTGTTTGTCTTTCTAAGTATTTCTCCGATTATCTATTTCTGTCTGTTTAGGCTTTTCTCGGTTTACTTATCTCGCTTTGTGTCACTTTGTAAGAAGATGCTGTTCATTTAAGAACCGGGTGTGATCTACTGGTTAGCGTGCCCGACACATTGCTACAAAAATGCGTTCTACATTTCCACGTATATAACGAGTGACGGTCAAATCACATTATCCAATCACCCAAGAGCTGTTGGTGAGTGCTGTTTACCAACTAGCACCCTTCTCTCAAACCTTTCAGTTAAAAAGTAGGGATTGCTATGTGCAGGTAACCCTTTTCAAAAAGTATGGGTTAAAAACGTACAAAAAATCCAGCACAGTGATCTTTACCTAGGAGGATGCTTTGAAAGTTAAACAAATGAATCCAACATACAAACCCGGTTTTAAACAGCAACAACAAGGAAAGAGAAAACCCATGTTAAGATTAAACAAGAAAATCTTTATACAAGGTTTTCAGTTACAAATAGCCTTATATGTTCTAACACTCGAGTTTTAGATGTGCATTTTATTTAAAGTGCTAAAGAGTTGTGAATAGCCCGGTGGATAACACATCAGCGGTAAACTAAAGGGCCCGGGGTTTGAGGCTTGGTGCTGTTAAGTACTTTACATCGTCGGTACTTTATTCAATAACCTACGTACATTTATATTCCATTCAGATTGAAATTAGTAACTGAAAAATTGTATAATAATATAAAGTATTTCCAGCGTTCCTTGCTGGAGATGAAAGATAACACATCTTCAACAAAAATCTAACTGACTTCAATAGCTTCAAAGAAACCGTCAATTGCCAATACTACCTTAATGACGTAATTACGTTGTAGACTGGCCATAAATTTCGTAATTAATAGCTTTTTATGAGTCCAAGTTAGGCGTGTCCAATGTCGTAGATAATCCATAAAGTTTCCTTGACAAATATTAAAAAAAATTCTCTGCTTCTGCAGATTTAAACAAATAACCAATAAAATATTGAAGATTAGTAAAAACAAGAATTAGATCGAAGCTTATACTAGTAAATATAGTAGAAAAAACATGAGCATATATCGTAGAATACAAAACAATAGTTAATACCATATATCTAAATATGTTTGTTATTCCACAGTAAACAATATTCTGTACTATAAAGAATGTTGTATTATTCTATAACACAATATTGTGTACTTATTTGAAGAATTATGTTTATTGTTATGTAACAAACAAATTAACTATTGAATAGAGAACTATGTTTATTGTTATATAACTAATAAAATTGAGTATTGTATGTGGATATATGTTTATTGCTTATATAACTATAAAAAATGAGTATTGTATAGAGATCTATGATTTGAGTAGCTTTGTGCGAAATTCAAAAAGAAAAGAAGAAACTTTGATTCTATATAATACGCCATGTGTAGTAAGTTTTCATTTATAATGAGGTTAATCATTGTACGTAACATATTGTAACACATTTTTGTGTTTAAACGCAGCGTGATTATCAAGCCTGTGTGCAGAATATTTGAAAGGGGGGGGGGAATTAATTTGTGAGATCAAACGCCAACAAATATTGTATGAAGCACAATCAGCAAACAAATCATGAAAATTCTACGGGGGTCTGGGGGATGTCCCTCTAAAAAAAATTGTAAAAAGTAATTACTAGGAGATATAGCTAAAAGAACTGCATGGCTGCTGACGTAAAATTCACAAATTGTGGTTGTGAAATTTAGCGATAAAGAGGGTATAGTGACAATTTTTAAAGTGAAATTATCTTAAGCTGCATTGTAATAAACGAGAAGAGAAGAATAATTTGTCTTGTCAGTTGTTCTAGAAAGCAAATGAACTAACTTGTGTGGAATTTGACAAAAAAAGAAAAAAGCGAGACAATTATTTAAATCTCTAGATACAACTGCGATGACCAACAATGTAACGAACGCTTGTATGCACGTCTTGGTTTGTTTTTTTAAATATATGATTTTAAAACAAATGGACTGTGTTACTGCTTGTTTATTTTTTAACAGTTTTTGATAAGAAGTCACAGACACCTACTGTTAAAAATCAGACTTAAAATACCTGACATTAACAATACGGTTTCGAAATTTCAATTACAAAATAGCAACAGAATCTCTTGCATATCACTATTTCAATCCAAAAAATACTAATACTTCCTCAAAAGAACGCTGAATACGTAGAAAACGTAAATGCCCCATAACTTTATAAACATAATTAATTACATCACAAAAAAGACTGCTTTTTTGTGCAAGGTCTCACAACTAACCATAGATTGTTTACGTTATTACTCTCTGACACGACAAGCAGTTGTTTGTATTTAACTTAAGTCTAATACTTACATAAAGGTAAATTTCCTGAAATAAGGCAGCGTTTAATAAAACTTACAATAGTAAATTTGTTTGATCTATGGTAAAACTTACAGTATTAAGTTTATTCGACCGACTGTAAAACTTACAATAGCAAGTTTATTTGACTGACGGTAAAATTACAATACCAAAGAATTAGAATATCTTAAATACGAAACTTACAATATCAAAGAATTACAATAGCAAGTTTGTTTTACTGGCGGTAAAACTTACAACAGTAAGTTTGTTCGACCGAGTGTAAAACTTACATTAGCAAGTTTTGTTCGATTTATGGGCTACTTACTTTCAGACACAAGAGATCGGGTCTTCAGAATCATTGATTGGTTCTTTACGTCATCCTCACGTCTTCATAGTCGTGACCAGCGGGCAGTTAGCGAACAAGAAATGACAAACGGTGAGAGCTTTCCAATGAATAGAAGAAAAAGGCAAACAAATTGTGTAGGCAAGGTGTATTTGGCAGCTAGACAATTACGTGACTGTCAAAACTGTCGAGAAAACCCTGGAGGTTTTTTATCATCTGGTCAGTCAAAGACTTCATGATGTAGATTAGTTTTTGTTCAAACATGTTGTTAAACATGTCGACTCTTTCAACACATTTCACTGAACTTTTCCACGTCAACTTTCTTGTATTTCCATGACTCTTTTGATTACAGAACCACTAGTTACATATGAGTCACAGAAGAAAGGTAAATCAAAACTATATCAACAATTAGACTTAGTCCTAATAATAGCTACCGAGGTCACCTATTTAAGTCATTTCAACAAATCTGTCCTGTCAGTTCTTGACACTTAGTATTATAACAAGTAAAAAATAAAAACATTATGCGCATAGATACGTGTGTAATTAAAAGTTGATTATTTCTTTAACAAGCAGCTTGCTGATTTAGATGTAAGATTTGCGATTGTTGCCTGCTGTGTATTTAAAACGGTTCAGCCTTGGTGGGATGTGCCACAAAGTATTTGCAGTTTGTTACACTTAAGTGGAATGCGCTATTGTGACTCCAAAAACTATAAAACAAAGATAGTGCCAGATAGTTACGTTGTCTCTTCATGCAGGAACTGAGCTTATTACCTATGCTGAACTGTATTTTATATTTTGGATTAATAACCGATTTTAATCCATTATTTATTATTTTTGTTGCATCGTTACAGTTTTTGTTATGTAACTACAAAGACAATAGAAAAGATTGTTTATGATTTCGTGCACACAAACAAAATCGTTATTTTGGGACGTCATTTTAACTCATCACGAACGAGACATATTTGGTGTTACTACTCGAAGTTACTCGACCTGTTAATCTTGATGCACGGACACGCAGCTCGAGGCATTGAAAACTTGTTATGAATCAGTCTTGGGGTGTGTTTTTTGGCTGATAGATATCAGTATATCTGGTACAGGGAAAATGATGGTTTATCTTGTATATTTCATTGTTTCAGCTACATACAGTCCAGAAGTAAAACAGTGGATGTTGGAGAAACCAAGGATTTATCCTATAGCTCCTATTAAATCACGTTATCTTGCTGAAGTCATTGGAGTCATTATGTGCGTAGCCGGAAAGGAAGGTGATGTATTATTCTATATGTCCCTCGACACTCATTTTTCAGAGTGGGATACATACTGGCCATTTATACGTATAGTACTGACATTTCTAGACTGGAATGTGACCTCTTCTTCTGTGGCTCAGAGGAAACTTTTCACGCTTACGATGCTGTAATTCGATTTTCGATGCCCGTGGTGGGTAGTACAGGTTGGTCAATTTGTAGTTTTGTGCTTAACAACTGAAGTAATTTGTACATACATTCACGTGTTTATATAATATATATTTCACATTATGTTTTTAAAATGGTGTATTCTCCGTACCGGATGTGACGTTTGTTAGCAATCTTTGCGACATCACCATTACTTTTCTGTCACAGTGCTGTGAACTTACCTTTCCACTGAATCATGTGACGAGAGTGCTGGTTCAAACCCTCATCCAATAAACAGCACTAAACCTATCTGCTTATGATAGAGACGTTGAATTACCAGTAGAAAATTAGAGAGAGAAATCCAATTATAGAAGGTTTAGTTTGTTGCTAGGAAACGTATCCTATTGAACACTGTTAACTCGAAATTTCTTCAGATAATGTACGTCATTGATTTAGAAATTTAGTGAAGGAAAAGCTAGATGAGTAATTCAGGTAATCGATTTTCTAATCGATTTAGCCGTAGAATTTTTTAGAAAAAATGAACAATTTGAAAAATATAACAATTTACTACAGCACATAACACTTAAAATCAAGTTGTTAAAATTCGGCGTTTGATTCTTCGCAGTTAAAACAGCGCCAAGTAACGTGTTATGCCCTTTTGTGTTCAAGCAAAACACTAAATCCCCACTAAAAAAATTAATATAGAGTTAACCCTATATTATAGTTTCTTGTAACTTGTATAAGTTTATCCCCCCGCTAGTACAGCGGTAAGTCTACAGACTTACAACGCTAAAATCAGGCGCTCGATTCCCCTCAGTGGGTTTAGCAGATAGCCCAATGTGGTTTTGCAATAAAACACACACACACACGTATAAGTTTAATTTAGTCCAGTTTTCAAGAGGAGAATAAAAATTAGCTCTCCGACATTCATAATGTCTGAAAACACAACCAAAACGCAGAGGATACAGTGACAATGATCTTTCATAAGAACTGTGGAACTGTATGTAGTTAAGTGAAAATGTTTGAATTTTACCCACCAACAGATGATGTATCACAGTAGTCTGCGAACCGCTGGACTGATTGTCACCATATCTGGTACGTGCTCGTAAGGCCTTGGATATACGGGTTTGTGGGAGAGAGAGAGAGATATGTGGGTGTGGGGCCGATATGAACCCTGATCTATGTCACTCTTCAGACTATGTATAAAATATTATTAGTTTTATGTAAAAATTTAAATTGCTGCCACTGTTAATACTGGTGTTGATCTAAACAGACATTTTCGAAGGCTGTATACAGGAAGCGTAGTGGTAGAAAATGGGAGTGGCTGAAGGAGGATCGTGCAGTTTAGTTCGAAACTTAACCCTCGTTCTTTAGCCCTGAATTAGCTTGAATAACTTGAAGCAAGTGACGTAAAATAAGCTTTTTATCGAAGCATGTAGAACTTTCAAACATGCTCCCTAGCTAGTGCAGTCAATACGCATCTGTTTATCGCCAGAATTACTTAACCCTAGAATTGGACCAGATTAACTATGTCTTTGTTAGCTACTGAGCCATCAAATGCTATTTATGATTAATCTCATTAATTACTACGGACGTATTTTAGTTTGTGGTTGTTTAGCGACCCACTGTTTAACGTACACACATGCATGTATTTTAACCTTTTCAAAGAAAGAAACGTAGAACACACATAGCTACACTCTGGGTTATCTGTACTCTGACAACCACGAATATCGAAACCCGGTTTCTTTTGGTATAAGTCCGCAGACATTACGCTGTGTCACTGGGGGGGGGGGTTTAAAGTAGAATATTGGTTGAGTTTTTTTTAATATTTAATAAGTAGTTTTTATCGTAAGCACACCTTCCTGACAAGAGGGGGATTTTTGGTGGTTGTTAGCAACCACTTATCTGCTGTGTCTATCGCGAAGAATCGAAACCCGGATTTTAGCATTATAAGTCAAAAGACTTAGTGGTGTCCCACCGGAGGACAGACAGAAAGGGTCAAGACTGTTCTGGAAAAGTAAGGAAAAGTCACGAATTTGTTTACATTTTAATTTTTATGAAAGTTTGAATAAAATAATGATGGTTGGTGGCCTGTGTGTTATAAAGTATCATTCAAGTAATCTGTAAATCAATTTGAAAGTTAGCACAAGAAAGATATAGGAAATAATGATAATAAAACAATCGTGAAGTCTAATGAAGTTTTATTATGTGAATGGTGTCTATAAACTACTTACGAGATGAATAGCAAAATTAATATTCTTACAAAGTTGTTCATCATATGACCACCAGGTGGCTAGCAAAATGACTTATCACAAAGTTCCTCCACACACCACCAACAAGAGGGGTAACAAAATAATATTATTCACAAAGATATTCCTCAGATCACCACTTGACGGATATAGCAAAATGGCTGTTATTATACAGTTGTTCGTCACACCATTACCAGATGGCTAACAAAATGACTTATCACAACGTTTCTCTACGCACCACCAACAAGAGGGAAAACTAAATAATTTGTATCACAAAGGTGTTCATTGAATATCCAAGAGACGCATACAATATACCTTTATCACTGAGATATTCCTTGGACTACGCTCTAAGGCCACTTGGGCCACAGAATACATTTTTGTAACCTCTATCTTATTCATCGTTCAAGACGAATTTTATTGAAACATATTCTTACAGTTTAAAGAAAGGGAGTTAAATTAATTACCATTTGTCAAATATACTTTATGCTTGATATTAGCGCCACCTAATGTGAAAAATATAGGACTTTTTTTCGTTGCTCAGCTTTTGGTGTTTTTAGCCTTAGAATATTTTCAACTAAACATGAAATACAAACAACTGCTTTCAAGAAGTCACTTATTACATTAGCACCACCTGGTGTGAGATACACAACATTTGTAGCAGCTGTTTGTTTGTATTCAGGTTTTTCACTCATAATGTTACTAATTCCTTTTCAAATCTGGATTTACAAATTCTATGTAACGAACTCCTGGCCCAGTGTAGTCAATAGAAATAACTCTGTCATTTCAAGTTCTTTCTGGTGAGCAGTCATGGAAATTCTGAACTTGTGTCTTTTCTCCAGTCTTAGGATCCATATAAAGGTAATTTCGTGATTTTACAGTCTTGAAAAACAACGTTATCAAGACAAAACAACAAAAACAGAACATAAACCAGGACAAACAACGTATTCTGTGTCAAATTAAACATGAAAGAATAAAAGAAAACTACATACTTTATTGTAACACGTTTTGAAAATAATGTTATATATCGCATTCCCCACCTCACCTAATGTGGTATGTCTACATTGCTCTGTAACAATAAAGGTTACTTTATAACAACAATATTCTGTTCCTTGGACCCTGGAGACGCCGCGAGCATTTGCTGTTAACTAGTTTGACAGAAGATTTATACTTCTCCAAAAGCAATTTGGCAGCAGAGCGATTGCACTTGAACGTGGTCTCCCATTATTTCTTCTCAACATCCACCACAAATCGCCATCTTTGTCACAGAGACCTGACTTGTTTCAGCCCACCAGAAACTCTTAAATTAGATAACTAATTACTTTGTTACTGATGATCTAAATGTTACCAAAGTTATCCTTATTGATCTTTATAATTCAATCGTTTACTAACTTGATAAGAAACAAAAGTTTTTTGATCTAGGGGTTTGAACAGATAACGTCCAATCCTGTATCAAATTTTTAAAACAAAATTTACACGATTCTTATTGAGAGGTGGAGAAAAGACGGAAGCACGTTATGAGAGGTAAACATTTCAAAGTTATTGAAGCTATTGATTGGGGTGGGGCAGGAAGAAGTAACGTAGTTGACTAAGTCCATTGGTAATACAGTCGAGGGAAGTTTTTAAAATAAATTACAGCGACTCTAGCTTTTAATAAAAACCAAGTTCTCACATCGGTTCCGGATTGATCCGGCAGAAATAAAACACTGCTTCATGTTATGATTTAATCTAATATTCAGACTTGATTACGTGGTTTAAAGAATGAATGCATTCTAAATTAATATGTTAAGATAGAAAAGGTAACAGAGGAGACAACCAGCGTACCAAGTATCAAATACAGTTTTAACATTTGGAGCCGTTGCACCAAACGTGCTCTCTCTTTCAACCGTGAGGGCGTTATAATGTGAGAGTCAATCCCACTATTCTTTGGTAAAATAGTAGCCCAAAAGTTGGTGGTGGATGGTGATGACAAGTTACCTTTCCTCTAATCTTACATTGCTAAATTAGGGACGGCTAGCGCAGATAGCCCTCGTGTAACTTTGCGCGAAATTAAAAAGAAACAAACAAACAGTGAGACAGCGATAAGCTTACAGTGTTAAAATCCCGGGTCATTTTTTACTCGTGGTGGGCACAAATTGTAACTTTGCTCCAGAACGAACAAACTGAAGATAGAGTTAGGCGCGAATCCGGGTATATTTGATAGGTCAATCATGAAATGTGGTTCTTAGAAATTTAAGACATTTACAGCGACACGAGACATACACTGCTGGCCAAAATCTTAAGGCCAATGAACATAAAGAAAAAATATGAATTTTTCGTTGTTAGACTCAACCACTTATTTAACTAGAGCTTCGAAAGATGAAAATAAGAAAAGAGAAAATAAAAATAAAAACATTTTTAGCATTTAATAGGGAAAATGTGAACACTATGAAATTAGTCTAAATACTAGCTAGTCAAAAGTTTAAGAACATACCAAAAAGAAGTCCTAAACAGGACAGAAAAAGCCCAACAAGAGGTTTCAGTAGTGAACTGCACGGCCGTCACTGCGAATAACTGCAAACATTTGTTTTGGCATGGTCGATTTAAGCATTTGCCGAAGGCTGACTGGAATGTTATTCCAAGTGGTAAAGATAGCTCTCTAAAGATCATGCACTGTTTGGAATTGACGTCCATTTCTATAGACTTCCCTTGCCATCCACCCCCAAACATTTTCGATGGGGTTTAGTTCGGGCGAACATGCTGGATGGTCCAAAAGAATCACGTTATTTGCCGTGAAAAAGTCCTTTGTTCTGCGGGCATTGTGGGTTACAGCGTTGTCTTACTGACAGATCCAGTCATTTCCACACAAGCGAGGGCCTTCAGTCAATAAGGGTGCTCTCTCCAACATGCTAATGTAACCAGCTGCTGTTTGATGCCCCTGTATAACCTGAAGCTCCATTGTTCCATGAAAGAAGATAGCACTCCAGATCATGATGGAACCTCCCACACTGTGTCGTGTACAAAATTCTCCGTTGGGATATTCTTGTCGTGCCAGTAACGTTGAAAGCCATCTGGACCATCAGGTTAAATTTCTTTCTCATCATTCTTCTACGTCCCATGTTTGGTACTTCTAAGCAAAGTTTAACCGAGCTGTTTCGTGGTGTGGAAGGAGACGTGGCCTTTAAAGACGTTTAAGATTTTTAAAGCCTTTCTCTCGTAGATGCCGTCTTATTGTTCTTGAGCTGCATTTCTGCGAAATTTTCTTTGGACGACCACTTGAAATTCTCGTTCCGTATCCCTCAGGGTCTTTTTAGAAATTTGCAACAGCAGTTTTACCACGCTTAATCTCACCAGCGATGGCACGTTGAGAGAGACCTTGCTTTTACAGCTCGACAATTCTGCCACGTTCAAACTCTGTCAACTTTTTAGCCTTTGCCATGTTTTTACCCAATGCAACACAGGAGATGTCAGTGGGAGATGTTGACAACGATAATGCTTGAACACAAATTACTAAATTTCTTTACGTGTTTACCGATTAACGCTTTGTTTCAGTATGGTCTTAAACTTTTGACCAGCTAGTATTTAGGCTAATTTCATGGTGTTCACATTTTTCCTATTAAATGCTAAAAAAGGTTTTTATTTTTATTTTCCCTTTTCTTATTTTCATTTTCGAAGCTCTACTCATATAAGTGGTTGAGTCTAACAACGAAAAATACATATTTTTTCTTTATGTTCATTGGCCTTAAGACTTTGGCCAGCAGCTTTAAACAGTCATGTGAAATTTGTTTATATTATATTGGTGAGTCGTAACTATGTGTCACACTATTTTGATTTAAATTAGTTTTTAGTTTTAGGATGCTGCAGAAAGAACCAATGAAAAACATTTCTTCAGGTCAGTTGGTTAACGTTTTGCAGTTAGACAAATCTGTTGGACTGAAAGACGGGAAGGACATTTCAAGATATCTTATTAAGTATCGAAAGATAGAAGACGTTCTAGTTTCCAGTAATTAATTCATAATGGCTAGTTACGATAGGATATAAACTTTACCAGGTTAGAGTTTCTTTGACTGCTCTTTGTCAACACCACTGCTTGTTTTCTTCATATCACAAGAGTTTCATATAAACTCTATAAGTTTCAGTTGTCCTGAAGGAACTTTGTATGTTCATGTTGTTTTTCATTATAATAAACAGCAACCACTTAGTTTAATTTCAACAATCTTCAAAGTCAACCAGAGTAATATCTCTAAAGTAACGTAAATATATTGAACCAAATTGATATGTCCACTGTAACGTAAGTTTTTCAACCAAAGAGATATTTACTCAAACACAAATGTTATAATCCAATACAAAAAATCTATAATCTGTCTTCTTTCATGAGTTCTATTTGAAGGATCGCTAACATAGATATAGCCCTGACGTAAAAACCTGAAATAAACAAACAAACAGATCTTTGACAAAGATTAAAAAAAAAGCAATTGTTTAACACGAGTTAACTCTTTTGTCAGTTGCTTTTATTGAGTTGGGGTCCACTAATTAAAACTAAGTCGTAACTTTTAACGTGTAATGTAGAAATGTGTTTCTTGTAGTGCCTTGTACATTACATTTCTTTGGCTGGAAAAGTTTTAGAAGAGTTAAAATAGTTTGAGGTGATTTAAACTAGCAGGTTTGAGATTCTTGGAATGAATGGTATAATTATTGAATAGATCTTCTAATGCATTTGATTTATTTTTTCCCTGGAAAGGTTACGTATAAGGAAAAATATGATATATTGTTCACCCTGTCTGTTACCTGATTACTGGATTTTTGCAGTCCATTTTATCAAATTAAGTAGCACGTGATGTAGTTGTCTACAATGAACTAGAAAGGAGCGTGGTAATCATGGAAAATAAGAAACTTTACATTTAGTATTATCATTGTTTTAATATTTTGTTACGTGGTGTCGCTCTTTACTAGTCGGACAGGATCTTAAAAACTGGAGATTAAATGTGTAGTTTGTTTGTTTTTAAATTTCGCACAAAGCTACTGGAGGGCTATCTGTGCTATCTGTCCCTAAATTTAGCAGTGTAAGACTAGAGGGAAGGCAGCTAGCCATCACCACCCACCGCCTACTCTCGGGCTACTCTTTTACCAACGAATAGTGGGATTGACCGTTACTTATAACGCTTCCACGGTTGAAATGGCGAGCATGTTTGGTGCGACCGGAATTCGAACCCACAACCCTCAGGTTACGAGTCGAACGCCTTAACCCACCTAGTCATGCCGGGCCTGGGGGCGGGGAGACAGTAAGACATAGGGCTAGATTTATACCTGTATTGTACAGAAACGTCGATTGATTTTTAATTTTGTTATTGTCTTTGTAAGGAAAAACTTGTGATGTTGTCCAGGTCGGCACTGTGAATTTGGTAATTTGGTTACGTGAAACATGCATCACCCAAATTGAATATTTATTAACTTATGACCTTGTGCGAAAAGGCCATAATAAACTTTACAAAAACGAAAATAATATTAAGATGAAAATATAAAGATGAAAATGTTCATCTGATGTAATAAGAACGTATTCACTACACTATTAAATATTTCTGCGATATACACAAAGATGGAAGGCAATTATTGAACAATAACTAACGCCAATGTCTGGGCTACTCTTTTACCACGGTGGACTCAGCAGATTTGGCTTCGCTATAAGAAACACACATACACACGCTCTTTTACCAACAAATACTCTGATTTGCTGTCACGAATGAAAAGGCGAGTATGTTTGTTGACGGGATTTCGAACCTACGACTCACAGGTAGCGAATCGAACGCCTTGATCATCAGAGTTTGCTTGTTAATCATTAAGTACAATTTAGGTAGCTATTCTGATTAAATAATTAGAAAACAATTATTAATCGTAAACCCTGTTTTAGGTACCTATCCTGTTGAAATAATTAGAATTAATTATTAATCGTACACCCCGTTTTAGGTAGCTATCCTGATGAAATAATTAGAATTAATTATTAATCGTAAACCCTGTTTTAGCTTGTCAGATGACTTGTAGCACTAGAAAGTGAGTTTTGATCCCCGTGGTAAACAGAGTTAAAATAGCCCATTGTGTAGCTTTGTGCTTAAGAACAACCACAACAAAATTCTCATTAAACAAGTATACGACTGATTGACCACTGTAAGTCACGATGTAAAATAAATTTCACAAAGCTAGTTGACAATATCATAAATATTATGACAGCTGAACATATATTTGTTATTAATTAAACGTACACCAAACTGTGAACACGGTCAGATAGCACATTTACTTTCAAACCAGTTACCACCACAACAAAATACTTTGACGTTAAAACAGCTTCATCGTGTAGCTCAGACACTTGAGTCTTAAATCTATTTTAATTTACAAATTTCACCGAAAGCTCATATTTAAAGTGAATACAAATAATATAGTCTATAAATAAAGAAAAGAAAGTTTAGGTCGATATTTCTGTCGAAAAACTGTCTCACTGTTTTCTCATTTTCAGAAAAAAAACTCCCCATTTTTTTAGTTTTATCTTGAGGAACTGTGGAATTTTTCCTATTTTTCAAAAGAGATATTTAAAACGCTTCTTTCAAACTCGTGTTTTTGCATGACGCACTTTAATGTAAAACAAAGCCAAACTCAAGCGCTAGAAATGCGAGCTATAAAAATAAACAACACTGCGCAAGTCTTGTTTCTCTTAATCTCTACTAACTTAACCTTTCGTGAAGTTCTCTTGATTGAGTGTCCACTTAGTTACCTAATTAGTGACGGAAAGCTGGAAACTCTATGATTAATGTTCTTCAAAGACTAAAAAATTGGAATAAACGTTTACTTTTCCGTCCATAATGGATATAAACGTTTTATTTGTCATAAATAAGGAGCGATGTTGGTGGAGGAACGTTAGAGCTTCAGGAAAATTTAGTTTTGTATTGTAGCTAGAATACACTGCTATCACCAGGGTGAAGTAAAACTGTTTTAATCTTTGAGTGAATTTGAGATAAAAACGCACGAGCTTCTTTATATTAATAACTCATCTGGGTGTGTAAAACATTTTAAAATAAAATTGTAGGGCGAGAATACATTTTCACCAGCTTTATGAACAGTGGCTAAAATTTGAAACCGGACTAAAAACTTTCTACAAATGGCACCCTTCGAAATGTTGGAAGAAAGCATTAGGAACAACACTGTTGAAAGTGTTTGAGAAAGCAATATAAACAACGATATTTTTCATACGAATCAAAATATTTGTTTTAAATGTTTAATAAAAGCTTAAATTAATTCGTAAACAATATTGTAGGTTGTAGGTTGCTATGTTTGATGTTTTTGTACATGTGAGATCAAATCGTAAATAATTTTGTAGGTTATTCATTACTGTGTTTGGTGTTGGCCACTCGTTGGATAAGTGGTACTAAAATCTGTGATACGATTCACCTCGGTGGATAGAATGCTGACAAAGCCTGATACGTAGCTTTGTGCTGTACAACGACGACATTCCTAGAGAGCTCAATATTCTGTAGCCTGTACCTAAAGAAATTATCTCTTCACTGTGCCGTAAACAACAACACGTGATAACACGTACACATATACACACACACTAACAAGTTTTTGTGTGATATCTTTTTCATGTGTTGGCTAATTAATGATTAAACATAATGATATATCAACTGGATTTTGAGGACCATTGACGTTAGCCTGAAGACGAACCTCGCTCCCTAAAGGATATCATAAAGTGTTAATGATATACATTAAAACCCCATTGAGTTATCTCTTTTACCATTGTTTAACTTCAAGTGCATTCTTGTTACTTTTCACTGGAACTGGGCGTAGCATAACTCTTGTTCTGCTTCGGTTATTAATTCAATAATTATTAGTTCGTGACACGTTGACGCAAAAAATAAAACAACAATAACAAAAACATTATACTTTGATACGGTGGGTGTGTTATAACAGTAACAGACAAATGGCACTATTCGATCAGACAATTGTATCCCAAGAGTTGGCGGCGGTTAATGTTAGCAAACAGATTCTCTAGTAGTCTATGAGGTGAATATTAGGGTTAGTTAGTAGATATGTTTGTTAACAACTTTTTCCTGTAGTCTATCAGATCAAAATTAAATTAAAGACATTTAATGGAAATATTGGTTAACCGGTTTTCCTGTAGTATATCAAATCAAAATTATGGGCATTTAATGGAAATATTGGCTAAATTGTTTTCCTGTAGTTATCATGTCAAAATTAGGGACATTTAATGGAAATGTTGGTTAACTGGTTTTCCTGTATTCTATTAGGTCAAAATTAGGGACATTTAGTGGAAATGCTGGTTAACTGATTCTCCTGTAGTCTGTTAGGTAAAAATTAGGGACATTTAATAGAAATTATTCTTAAATAGCTTTGCATGAAAATCTAAATCAAATGAACTTTTCGCTGAGAAAAAGAGAAATATCCATTACGTCACAGTATCAAATCTACTTTATTTTCCATTTGTTAAAAATTATTTCACGCTTTCTAAACATGGAAATAAATTACATGATTATAAACGTACTATCATGTTACAGTTTATCGCATAGGACAAACACGTTGTGTAATAAACACAATATGCAGAAAATCTAGGTCTCAACTCTTTTGTTCTCACTTTTGTTACAAACGGATAAAACCTATACACTCATTCTTTAGTTCGATTTTTTTTGTTCTTTTTAGACCGGGCTTTCAATCAGAGAGAGAGATTAAAAGCTTGTGTCGAAGACACTTGATGTGTGTGCGTTTTCTTTTTCGCAAGAGAGTGAGACAGCGACAAAAAGACTCGTCAGCTAGTGAACCTTAATGAGTCCTATAGTGTCCCAAGGAAACCATGTTTGAAATCAATGGGATAAGAAGAAATGATGGAAAAGTTGAATCTTATTTTAACTGAAATCATAAATCTCATTATTGGTCTATCATATTTATTTACTTAGGGCCTGTCAAAGATGACTCTTAGACCTAGGCAACCATTTAAACTTCTCTCTCCACATCATGTTTAACTACATATTATTTTCTACATATTTATAATACAGTTTTTACTTATTGTCATAGTTTTACCACTTTATCAGTTTAACATGTTCTTTCCTCAGAAGGGGGCCAAAGGCCGCCTGGTGGGGTCACCTATTTTAGCTTGTCTCACCATTATACAGTAGGTGTTCTCTGTCAGTCAGTCAGTAGACACAACAGTAACGTCGCATAATTGACGCTTAACGTGGCAGTTTGTGTTGTCGTGACGTCACTAAAACGTCCACATACCATGAAACACGAGAATAATTATGCACCCTGTAGGCTACAACACAGCATAACGTATGAATTTAAAAAGCAAGAAGTAGAAATACTTGTTACTCTTAATTTTGGTTTTATTTACTCTTGAAACACGACACTTCGAGGACCTTGTGGAAGTACATCTGGTGTTTGATATTTAAATAAAAAATAATTAAAGTTTATACGATATTTTATAATTTTTTGCAAAGGTTTGTTCGTTTGTTCTGAATTTCCCGCAAAACTACATAAGGGCTATCTGCGCTAGTCGTCCCTAATTTAGCAGTGTAAGGCCAGTGGGAAGAAAGCTAGTCATAACCACCCACCGCTAACTCTTGCGCTACTCTTTTACTAACGAATAGTGAGATTGACCGTCAGATTATAACGCTCCTACAGCTGAAAGGGTGAGCATTTCTGGTGTGACGGGGATTCGAACCCACGGCCCTCAGATTAGAAGTCGAGCATCCTAACCACCTGGTCTTGCTAAGCCTTTTGTAAAGGAATTACTGGTTCTGTGTTATGCCGAGTGACTGTCTTTCTCAGGGGAAGGATCATTCTTTCGAATGTTCTTTTTTCTAATCCACTCCCCTTCTTTTAGCCTCCAACTTGTTACACCCCACAATATGCTTCTCTATGTATTACAGCGCCACCAATGTGTTTATCTGTCTGTTTATTGTAGTTTTCGCTATTTCCTTCATGCTTAATATCTTATTAATTTTGTGTTTCATTTTCAATATCACACAGTTTGTAAGGATTAAGCGAGGCTTATTAGTTAGCGTGCTGGACTGTGGAATCGAAGATTCATGTTTCGGGTTTCGTTGTTTTTCACATAATCGAGAAACGCGTTTTGGATTCGTTAATAGGTGCGTTAGAAGTGTGATGGTCAAACCTTGATTAGGGTAACGAAAGAGGTGACGATGGGTATTATTACCTCTGGCCGACACTTCAAAATTAAATATAGCTATCTCTGGCTCCCAAAAAAGTTTGTGATCTAAACACATAACACCTTATTCAGATGATGAAACAGTGGCAATGTACTGTAAAAAAATGGAAGTTCAAGATAAACTAACACACCGACTACCTTTAAACTCTAACAATTCAAGTCCAAGAAATATTACAATTTCCAGTGAATGTTTTTTTTTTTAAAATATATTTGTGTGTCAACTGTTAACCGTGACGAAAGCGAAACGCTCTCTCCGTTTGATTTAATTCGCTTTCCTTTGTAAATATTGTCCGCTAACGAAAGCGGATCTCTACCTCAATTAAGATAACAACAACACAAAATCCAGGTCTTTCCAATTCTGTAGAAGTGATATAGTGACGCCCCCTTTTTTAAAATAAAAAAAACAACAACTATTTACTTGTTAGTTATAACAATAAAACTGTTGAATAGAGACTTATCTGTCTTTGAAAGTTTACGCAATTTTGATGAGATAGGTATGTCCAGGAATAACAATATGGTTCAGAAAATAGTCTAGTAATTTCAATATTACAAGTGTTTCATCGACTCGGATTCGAATCCAAGATCTCTCGCATATCAGGCGAGGGGGGCTATACGGTTAATCCTCTAGTAATTACTACTATGACATTTCTAACAACTTACCGCCATCACTTGCAAGATCCCACGTTGGTCTTTAGTCTGTCTTATAATAATTTCAGTTTTTATTATATCCTCAGATCACAGTCTGGTAGTTAAGGTGCTCGACTCTTAATCTGCAGGTTGTGGGTTCGAATCCTTATCGCCATACATGCTCACCCTTTCAGCCTTGGAGCGTTATAATGTAGGTCAATCCCACTATTCGTTGGCAAAAGGGAGATCAAGAGTTGGCGGAGAGTGGTGTTAAACAGGTACCTTCCCTTTAGTCTATAACTGTTAAGTTATGACAAAAATAGCTGTCGAGTAGCTTTACTCGAAATTCAAAGAAAATAAGT
This sequence comes from Tachypleus tridentatus, assembly GCF_004210375.1. Classification (NCBI taxonomy): domain Eukaryota; kingdom Metazoa; phylum Arthropoda; class Merostomata; order Xiphosura; family Limulidae; genus Tachypleus; species Tachypleus tridentatus. The sequence continues at coordinate 119,325,008 of NC_134837.1, forward strand.
AAAGCTATTTTCTCAGCCTAGGTTCGAACCCGATATCAGGTTAGTGTTCTATCAACTAAACAAAATGATTAATCTATAAACCAACGTTAGTAAGACACTTTTTTCTGATTCCTTAGACTTCCACAATACTTTCAACAATCACATTGGAGTCGATGTTTAATAGTCTGATATCCAAAACAATTTATTCACAATAAAGGTACGTTTGTTGTTCTTGGCCATTTTTAATTTGTTTAAGGCTTAAACATATTTGTTTTTATATTCTTATTTGGTCTGGTAACAAAACAGTCTGGAGATTTAGGACGGTTGCTCACAACAAGCTTTTCTGATTAAGATGTTAACACACAGAATCAAACAAAAATTGTAATGTTTTGTTTTTTTTCAAACAAGACTCAAAACTCGAATAGTTCACTGTTATTTTTCTTAAGTTTTGAGTCTCGTTCGAAAACCGTTACACATTTTGTTGTTAATACTCGCATTTCTTTGAACCTAAAATCATGTTTGCCAATGCGGGCGTTCTCGAGTGACGAGGTCCACCAGAATTTTATTTCTTACGGCGTAATGCTTACCATTCTACTTTCGCAACTACGCTTTTCGGTTGTGGCAAAAACACGTGTACATCATATTAACGTACGTGACTGCGTGACACAATTCCAATATATAACTCATATTAATGAGCATATGGTTCTATGATGATATTACAGTAATAAATTACCTTATGGACAAAAAATTGGGTCATATAGTCAGAAATATTTCCTTGAATCTATCACCGGATTAAAAAAACGTATTCATAAAAGCGCCGCTCAATAACCCATTTTTCAATTTCCTATTGGCTAACCAATAAGTCATGTTTAGTCCTTACAAACTGAGTGATATTGAAAATGAAACACAAAATTAATGAGATATTAAACAAGAATGAAATAGCGAAAACTACAATAGACAGACAGATAAACACATTGGTGGCGCTGTGGGAGTGAGTTAGAGGAAAGAATACTAGAGTTAATGATCCTTTCCCGAAGAGTTGGCGGTGGGTGGCGATGACTAGCTGCCATCCCTCTTGTCTTACACTGCTAACTTAGGGACGGCTAGCGCAGATAGCCCTCGCGTAGCTTTGCGCGAAATTCAAAACAAACTGAAGTATTTGAGAGATAGTCGCTTACGAAACAACCTTGTATTATTAAAACGAAGTACATTCTGCCTCTCTTACTTTACGCATGGGCAGCCTTGCACGTGCTAGACGTTTCTGGAATCAATTAGTATTACTTTACTTATTGTTTAATAAAAACTAAATCATTTTATTTTAAAAGGTGGTAGAATGTTTCAGCTAAGATTTAACGAATGGCGCCACCTGGTGAGAGAGTGTGATAGTTCTCTAAGGCAGTATTCAATTTCTTGTCAGAGAAGATAAGACAAAAACAACGAGGCGACAGAAAACATATGAAACATTTAGAACAGCATTAGCCTGTCTCGTGACAGCTGTATGAAACTGCCAGTTATTTCAACTTTTGGGTCTCTATTGAACCTCCAAATTTTTCTGATTACTGATGCAGCAGTGGAAATAAAAGATCAAACTCACACACACAAAAATACAACAGAAAGTAGTGGATATACGGGAAACGTTTTGTTCCATCACCACCAGTCGTGTGGAGAAACAATAATGAAAATGAAAATTTTCTGAACGCTATCACCATAAAAAAATAAATACCAAAAGCACCAAAAAAGAATTAAACTGAGTTTTCAATCCGTACCACATGTACAGATGGTACAAACTGTCGCTAGGTGTTCTAAACAATGAAGTTTTAAAATCATTTAGTTGGCTTTTGAAATTTCGAAAATCTCACCGAATTTAGTTTTTGTCCATTTGAACTTCGCGCAAAGCTAAAGCTAGGACTGTCTGCGCTAACCATAGATTAGAGGGAATGTCACCCAACACGAACTTGGGCCACTGTTTTCAGACCAAGTAGTCGAATTTGACTGTCACTCCTATAATGTCCTCAAAGTTTTGTTACAAAATTAGTATTTGAACGTAGTATATGAAACTTTTAAGGAATGTTTGGTTTCAGCAACACTGTTATATAAATCTGTAGAACCAGGCGTAACAGTGTGGCTAGTATAACGTGCAGGTTTCTAAGGTTCGGGTCTCGAAATGCTGCTGCAAAAATGTCTGCACCTAGCTATAGACAGATCCGGTGTCAGGAATTTTGTGAATTTAATACAGGGATTTATGATGACGTTGCATCGTTGTTCGTGTTTACATGAATTATGAAAAATAGTAATATATATATATTAGAGAAATTAGAAGCTGGTGTGACTCCCCCTAGTAACTAGGGGACCTGATGCAGTGCTGCTTCACAACCGCCAATTCTACCTGTGTGTGGGGGAGGTAGTACACAACTGACAATCAGAAGCTCTAAATCAGAGATTTTTAAAACCCCTGACCTAGTCATTTAATCCACTTTCTAGGTTTATTTTTGTTATTGGTATAAAAACAGTGACAATATAAGTTTTGTATCTAACTGTTTAACACCCCTTCCATCAACCATTCTTATCCTTCTATCCCTGTCCATTCATTTGTCTACCAGTCTGTATGTTTATCTGTCTATCAGTCAACCGATCTGTATGTCTGTCTCCTTAGTTTCAAGTATTTCTTCTCACAAATTTGCTTACATGTGTAACAACGAAATGCAATACCCAAATATATTAAAGTAAGATCAACTTTAGGGTTAGGTTTAGTGTATCCGATGCGTTGTCCTATAAATTTTTCTCTCTCTAGGTTAGCACCTGTGTTATCACATATGTTTTATTCTTTAGGATAGCCCCTGTGTTATCCTATACGTTATTCTGTCTAGGATAGCCGGTACCTTGTCCTATACGTTCTCTGCTACAGGGTTAACTTAACATACTCGTACTAGTCACCGTTTTCAACTTATCTTACATAAACGTAATAAATCAACTCTCAACATAATGTTACATTACTAATGAAGAAACAGAACATCCCGAATCTCGGCTTCCTTGCAAGACTTCATTACTTGAAAGTGGACTCGTTACAGATAGCTTTCCATGTAATTCATCAAATAAATAAGTTTAAAAGAAGGTGATCTGAATGAAAAATGGATCCACACTTCTTACACTCATTCTTCTCGTCGTAACGAAACTTATACCTTTGTTTATGTTCACTGAGTAACCATGTTGTTTTTCCATGTACAAACCAACACGTTTTCTTTTTAGTGAAAAGTTAAATAAAGTTAAATTAAATTTCGACACACAAATAAACTTGTAATTGATTTCCCAGTGTGTCAGCTGTCGATTTACGAACTAGTACGAAATTCCATTCCCAGCGCTGAACAGAACACAGATAGAATATTATGTTCCTTTCGCTGAGACAAAGATATAATAAAGTTCTCAGTAATATTACTATAATTAGGCCTGACATGGCCAGATGGTTGAGTTACTCGACTCGTAATCCGAGGGTCGCGGGTTCGAAGCCCCGTCACACCAAACATGCTCACCATTTCAGCCGTGCAGGCGTTATAATGTGATGGTCAATCCCACTATTAGTTGATAAAAGAGTAGCCCGACAGTTGGCGGTCATGACTAGCTAGCTCCTTCCCTCTAGTCTTACACTGCTAAATTAGGGACGGTTAGCGCATATAGTCCTCATGCAGCTTTGCGCGAAATTCAAAAACAAAAAGCAATTACTACAATTTATGTTTTTGATATTCATTTTGTTTGGCATACGTTTTTCGTTATTAAACAAGAGGAAACATAGAAAATTTACTCACAGACATAAATGACAGAGTATAAATTTTGAGCGAAAATAAATTAATGGAATTGTATTTAAATAGCTGGAACAACTCCACCTTGAGTAAGAGGTCACACTTAACGAAAACGAAACGCACGTGATTCTGATGGAATCGCAGTTGTAGTTCAACAATATATATATAATATATCTTGCAAAACAGAACTGAAACAAAACCGTTTTAAACAAAGAGACAAACAAGCAGGAAATTAAAACAAAGAGACAAACAAGCAGTTGATAACCAGACAGATAAATATAAAACATTTAGTTCAATAGATACATAGATAGACAGTTAAGAAGTTGAAAACCAGACAGATAAGTATCAAACATACATTGATGTCAAAGTAGATTTATCAGTAGAACGATAGATAAATAGATATGCCGAGACAGATAGATAAATAAATCCAAACAATATACATGAATGAAGTCGAAAGATCGTGCTCAATGTTTATATAGATAGAACATGGGTTGTTATGTATCCGCAGGAAGCACATTATACAGAAAAATATGTTCTCTTACACGAATATGATTTGAACCATCTACTAGTTTGTTTCATCTTACGTATATATCTATTTTTTTCTTTATGTGGAAGTGGTGAAAGATAGAGGGTTCGTTTTGGCCAAATTTCTAAGGTTATTTTGACGTTGTAATTCCGCTCGTTGCGTAGGTCGATTTCCATTAACGTTCACGCTGACGTCATTAGTTCATATCACCAGCTTACTTGACACCCACGCTACACCACTAATTCTTGCTATTTCTGGTGGTCTAAACTTAGCTGATTATCGAGTAGTTACTGTTGGAAGAAGTTATGAGGCCATAACATCACATTAAAATTGGCAAAGACTCAACTGTTCGAGACATACGGCTCGATAGTGTTTTTGTTCAAGAAAATAACCCGAAGTTTTGTTTGTTTGTTTGAATTTCGCGCAAAGCTACTCGAGGGCTATCTGCGCTAGCCGTCCCTAATTTAGCAGTGTAAAACTAGAGGGAAGGCAGCTAGTCATCACCACCCACCGCCGACTTTTGAGATACTCTTTTACCAATGAATAGTGGGATTGACCGTCACATTATAACGCACCACGACTCAAAGGGCAAACATGTTTGATGCGACCAGGATTCGAACCCGCGACCCTCGAATTACGAGTCGAACGCCTTAACACACAACCCGAAGCTAAAGCACTTGCAGCGTATACCTGTGGTAGTTTGAAATGGAAAGATAAAAAATTTATTATTTGTTTCAATGACATTGACAAAGCTACATATACGAGGACCTGACATATATTTAAATAAATCTTATCTAACACCTGCTACTCAGCTTATAACACTAAAATTTGGGGTTCGATCCTATACTCCAAATATCCCATTGTATAGCTTTGCGGCTAAAAGTTCTTATTAATATATGCTAGTAAGCATTTTTTTTCCAATTTATTTGAGAATTATAGAGGGCTTCTTCAAAATAAAAGTAAATATAAGAAGTAAATTACTAATTAATCATGTTCTGTTTTCAGTTTATTTAAAAAGACTAGCCTATCAAAGAACTAGCAAGCACATTCCAATTTTTGAGAAATTACAAAGTATTCCGAGCACTTTAAACAGTAGGGACATTATAAGAGTGGCAGTCATTCCCTTACCATGGATAGTAGTAGGATGGTACTTCTCTTTTATCTTTTCATTAGCTGAATTTTACAGACAGAGGCAACGGTATCAGTTGTACATGCTACTTCAAATTAGTTATCTAATTATTGTTTGCGGTTTACTTGGATTTAAGTATTGGGTATATATATATATATCAGTAGTCTAGTTAACGTTAGTTTTATTTCATGTTAAACGTAATAGGTTGCAAACAAACGAGTTACTTTTATAATAATCAGCTGTAAGTCAGATAGTAGCCTAGTTTGTTACGGTAAGATATAACGGGTAATTTATAATTATTATAAACAGTTGTTAGTGAGATAGTAGTCTAGTTTGTTATGGTAAGATATAAAGGGTAATTTATAATTATTATAAACAATTGTAAGTCAGATAGTAGCCTAGTTTGTTATGGAAATAAAATATTTAATAGTTCGTGCTAGTAAAATATACACGTATACACGAGTATTTACTAGTTCCTTATAGTAAGAAAATACACGTGTAAACCAGTATTTACTAGTTCGTCTTAGCAAAATATACACGTATATACCAGTATTTACTAGTTTCTTATAGTAAGAAAATACACGTGTAAACCAGTATTTACTAGTTCGTCTTAGCAAAATATACACGTATATACCAGTATTTACTAGTTTCTTTTAGTAAGAAAATACACATATAGACCAGTATTTAGTAGTTCTTTATAGTTAAAAATACATGTATACACCAGTATTTACTAGTTTCTTAAAGTAAGAAAATACATGTATACACCGGTATTTACTAGTTCCTTACACAGGGTGTTCGGAAAGTCACTGTGCACTTATATATTTATTAACAAACAAAACTGCACAGTGACATTTCGAACACCCTGTAGTAAGAAAATACACGTATACATCGATATTTACTAGTTTCTTATAGTAAGAAAATACATGTATACACCAGTATTTACTAGTTCTTTATAGTTAAAAATACATGCATACACCAGTATTTACTAGTTCTTTATAGTTAAAAATACATGCATACACCAGTATTTACTAGTTCTTTATAGTTAAAAATACATGTATACACCGGTATTTACTAGTTCTTTATAGTTAAAAATGCATGTATTCACCGGTATTTACTAGTTCTTTATAGTTAAAAATACACGTATACACCAGTATTTAAGAGAAGGTTGAGTTTATATTGTGAACTGGGCGTGGCTCAGTGTTGAGCGTACCGAACTGTAAGTATTAAAGTCCAAGATTCGCGTCCCATAAACACACTTTGTTATTTAATTCAGCGGCTAAATCCCAGTATTCATTCACACAAGAATAGTTCAAGAACTCGCGGTTTTGCTGCTGAATGGCCACCTGTCGTGTCTATCAGTTCGAAATTAGAAACTGTTATGGTAAGAATATATCTTTCATTTAATATAATACGTGATGACTTGTTTTGTATCAATATAATACGTGATGACTTGTTTTATATTAATAGAATAAGTGATGACTTGTTTTTTGTTAATATAATACGCGATAGTTTGCTTTGTATTAATAGAATATGTGATAGTTTTCTCTGTATTAATAGAATACTTAATGACTAGTTTTGTATTAATAGAATAGGTGATAGTTCGTTTCATGTTAATAGAATACGCGATAGTTTCCTTTGTATTAATAGAATACATGATGGCTTGTTTTGTATTAATAGGATACATGATGCCTTGTTTTGTATTAATAGAACACGTGATAGTTTGCTTTCTATTAATAGAATACGCGATAGTTTGCTTTGTATTAATAGAACACGTGATAGTTTGCTTTGTATTAATAAAATACGTAATGATTTGTTTCGTGTTGATAGAATACCGGTTAGAAACAAACAAAAATACTGCAAAGTTTAAAATCTTAGTGAATTTTGAACTGTCGATGACTATTAGTGTTTCCACGTGTACAGCACTTTATTCCGTTTCTGATTTTAAATTAGTGACCAAACGGAAAATAACTAATCACAAGCAACAATAACCACAAGGGCTTATTGGGTTATATGTCACTTTTATAGCTTCAAGTACGATGCATGTTAAGCGAACCTGAGCTCCTTCGTTATACAGCCCGACACGTTAACTACTAGACCACTTCAATCTTTTGGTTATGTTATTAGTTTTAAAGCTTTCATCATAATTAAACAACGAACGGCTTATCCGAAAGAGCCAATAACCGCGTCGTTCTGTATAACGGTGTATCTCATTGATGTGTGTGTGTCTCTAGTATATTTAAATAACATCACGAACATTCGAGACTTTTTGGTATCTGTATCGATTAAATAGGGTGCTTGTTTTGTAACGCCCTGTAGTCTATAAATTGTTATGAGCGAATATTTCTGTTTCACTCAGCTCCAATTAGGGCGTTTTATGTAGTCTCTTTCCTTCATTTCTACGACACTTTCGGGTAATTTGTCCATTCTCCGTCTGAGGCGGGACTTTCATTTTCGATTGGAGGATAGATTTTCCTTTCGCTTTTCGTTCCGACAACTAAGAATCCATATTAGGTATTCCACTCCATTTTGTCATCAATTGATTGGTTTTGGTTTAAAGCAACGTCAACAAATCAAACTTGAAAAAGAAAGATAAAATCAGTCTTTTTTTTTTTAAACCCTCGCCGTTTGATTCATGTAAAAATGTCTCGTAATTTACAGTTTAAAATATATGTATCTGAAATAGTCGTGTTTCGTAGCATTCTTCTGAATTCCTATCAATATTATCAATAAAGAAAACACACACATAAATACGTACAAAACGACAATCAAAATGATCCACCGATAACACGGTAGAGGGCGTTAAACTAATTATTTTAGCAAGGTGTATATTTAGATCGGTGATAGAAATCGTCATATGAAATAAAAACAAAATGGAAGAATGGAAATACATTACACAATTACAGTAAAAATTGTCGTCATTTTTGTGTTTTGGATGTCCTTGAATTTCGTCAACAAAACTTTATTTGAGTTTTAGAAACAGGAGCCATAAACCCCTGTTCCTGTGGCCAACAGAATTCCAATAGACCAGTGGAGGTGAAGTGTAGCGTGTTAGGAGCATCATGACAGCGAAAAATGTCTGTAGAAAATTGTAGTTTCCACACACCTTGTGTGCCTGTGTAATAATTAAACGTTTTGTGTCTAAGTATAGTCGAACCCGGGTCTTTGTTTTAATGATTATTTGAAATTAATCACAAAGATACACGATGGGCTATCTGTGCTTTGCCCACCACGGGTATCAAAACCCGGTTTTTAGCAGTGAGTCTGTACACACACCGTTGTGCTACTGAGGGGCTTTTGGTAATGTGTGTATTTTCTTATAACAAAGCTACATCGGGCTATCTGCTGAGTTCACCGAATCAGGGGAATTCAGGGGAATCGAACCCCTGTTTTTAGCGTTGTAAATCCGTAGACTTAACCGCTGTACCAGCGAGGAACTCGAAATTATGAATCTACTTCTAAGGTTAAATCTCAAAGCATTCTAAAAGCAATAAAAACCCACACTAACAAATAAAAAAATGTGGTCTATTAGTTGTTGTTGTTTTGAATTAAGCACAAAGCTACACAATGGGCTATCTGTGCTGTGCCCACCACGGATATCAAAATCCGGTTTTTAGCGTTGTAAGTCCGCAGACATACCACTGAGCCACTGGGGGGGGCGTGGTCTAGTCGAGAAAAAATAGTAGAAAACTGTTCATTATTTGAAAAAACTTTGAAGTTGAAAACTTAGCTACTTTCGTATAATACAGAACTTTTTTGTTTCAGAATTTCACGCAAAGTTACATGAAGACATTCTGTACAAAGTTGTCCCTACTCTTGAACTGAAAGACTAGAGTTTGTTTATTTTGTTAAATTTTGCGCAAAGCTACACGAGAGTTGTCTGCACTAGCCGCCCCTAATTTAGTAGTGACAGACTAGGGGGAAGGCAGCTTGGAAACACCGTCGACCGCCAACTCTTTGGCTACTCTTAACGAAAAGTAGGAGTGATTCTCACACTTTTACATGTTCGGTAACAGGATTCGAATTCGCGACCTGAATCTTTAGAGTTGATGATGGCCTCCGTTTAAGGGTTAATTTCGCGCTACACAAGAGCTATCTGCTCTACCCGTCCCTAATTCAGCAGCGAAGAGCCAAGAGGGAGTCAGGTAGTCATCACCACCAACTGCCAACTATTTTGCCAACAAACAGTGTAATTGACCGCAACATTATAGCAAAATGGAAGCATGTTTTTTGGGTCGGGGATTCAAACCAACGACTCTGAGATAACGAATCTATCGCCCTAATTACCTGATCAGGCCAGGTTTTTTATTTTAAGCAACCATAAGTAAATGTCTCTACAATGAATGATTCGTGAAATGACCTTACTAGAACTGTCCGTTTAAAATTACAGCCATATTTGTGTGACGTCAGTCGGCACGCTTACTAAACCTTCTTTTAAACGATTCCTCTACGTTGATATAAATATCCGAATTTTTTTTTAGTAAGAAAAACAATAATACAATAGTTATAATATTTTTAGAAACAATAATTAAAAAAACAAGCTTTTCAGAGTCACAATTTTAGGTAACATTTCAATTGAAAGGTTTTCAAAAACGCTATAACTTATAGTTTGTTATCGACAAAGAAACTAATGTCCCCATTAAGTCAGTTTTGGGTTGATGCTGTTTGTTATGCTCTTTAATTTTCCAGAAGTACATAGTGCAAGAAACATGTATGTGGTTGGGCATAGATCGTTTATGCATTCCTTATGAATTGAATCCCATGATGGGCCTGTTAAGAATAAGGTGTCCGGAAATTATTAGCAACTATGTTAATCAGCTTGTGCCATTTCAGGTGGGAATGCAGCACCTGATCCCGTGTACCATCTCGAGATTTGATTTAAACGTTGTTCTTTACAGGTTAAATCCCTAAAAGAAAAAGGAACGAAAATAAGTATGTTAGAACACAACATTAAGATTCTGAGTTCTAATTCCTAAACGTATTAAGCTCGAAACAAATTGTTAGGTATAAGAAATCCCTAAGTCTAAGAATACAAAGCAAGAGACGAAACGAATAAATGATATGGACAGAAATGAATCTTTATTTTTCAAAATATAGCATTTTTAAACAAACGTGGACGTAGTAATTAATATCTCTTGGGTAAGCCTATTTGGTGATGATAAACATGTTTAGGAATTTGTTTACAACAAGGGAGTATTTGTAAGTAAGCCGGACTGTTGATCAGATGAACTATGATGCTCGTCCCGTTGTCACAAGAAAACAAACAAATATAATTATCTGAAGTTTAAAGCTTTGATGCTTTATAAAAGTAATTGTTAAATCATATTTTGTTATTTGAGCAGCCCAAAAGTGGGCAGTGTGTGCTATTTACTCAACTGTCTTCTCTTATGTCTATTAGTCCAAAATTAGGAATGGCTACCACAGATAGTCCTTGTATAGCTTTGCGAGAATGTCCGAAGTGAACTGAACAATTCGTTGTTAGCTTTGTTTCATGGTCTCAAACATATGACATCTTTGCGTCAACCTTACCGCTTTGTCGGTGCTAGATACCCATGGGCCAGGAGACTGTGCACGAGACTGTGTGGCGTCACGAATGTTTGGGACTGGTTACCTTGGTGACCAAATCTGCGAATAAATTATAAAAACAAAACAAACCAAAAACCAATTACAGTATAAGATCAGAAGAACAAAGACTTCTTTCAGGATAGCTTTCAGGACTTACATCATATCCGGTCACTTTCTTTTGATATTATTGCAACTACAGCATAACTGAACAGAATATAATAATAGTGTTAGTGGGGTTTTAACCCTTCGCTAACGAGTCAACTAGAAGGTGCTCTTGTCTTGTCAAGTGGTAAATGACCTCGAAACGAACTGAGTACCTTCCGATATTTTACCTCTGAAAAGACACCAGAGGAAGCTGGTATTTTACTAAAGAAGGTTATTTGTTACTTAAGTGATAAGTTGAGTTTTATTAGAAATTATTTTTCAGAAAAACAATAGCTACCAGAGAGCGCTATACGTATCAAAAACCTTCTACATTATTATCAAGGTTAACAGATAATAAGCTGCTGCGCAATTGAAAAGTCACTAGAGAGCTCTGTAATACTCAAAATGTTCCACATGATTTTCAGAGTTAACAAACAGTAACTTAGTGTAACATCAAAAATTCACCACGATTTGCAGTGGTAGTTCAACTTTAATTAGTTATATGGTTAGCAGCATACAGTTAATATTTTTGTATAAAAAAATGAAATCATAATATTTGTTAAAATTGATGTCCAGGAACCGAATTATCGCAGTAGAGATAAGAGTCTCTAGTGGTAAAGTCAGGAAATTTTATTATGAAATTAAGAGCTTATATGTAATTGACAGTTTTCACAGAACTTTATACATTTATTTTGAAATACTTCTCTATGAAAGAAAGAATTATTAGAAATGCCTAACGTTATGTCATCGTGGTTCTGTTTTTCAGTGTCACTGAAGCATAGTCATCGTGTACCATTATTTAGGTTTTGCTACACAATGGGCTTTATGATATATTTAACACTGCTCATTGTGATGTATTAAAATGAAATAAAATTGAAGCACGTGATCTCAGAGCTCACGCGAACTCAATAACAAGCAAGAATTCACGTGCGGTTTTAAAGTATTAGCTGGAGATACATATATATCTGATGTTTTTTCATAGGGTACGATTTCCTAAACTAGTTATTTCTTTTGGGAAACAGAATATATGTATATTTAGTGAGGTTAAGAATATTTTTAATCCAGGTTATTAATTCGCCCCATTCCAGTAGCTTAGCAGTAAGTCTGAAGGCTTACATCACTAAAATCTTGGTTTCGATACCCGTTGTGGAAACAGCACAGATTACTTCCTTGTTTAGTTCTGTGATTATCAACAAACCAACAAAGGTTATTAATATTATATAATAAACTAGAAACAGGGGTTAAACATTAATAATAGGTAGTTAAAAAACCGAGAGACAATTAACGAAGTAAGTTGTTTAGATGGACAAGAATACGTATTATACGTGGGTGTATTTTAGAATCTTTCTGGGTCATCCACTGATTACAACCTCAGTTAACCTTCTGCATATCATGGGTGCCTTTGCAGACACGCACTGTGACGTCACTGGCGCCCAGACGCCTGTAGGCTAGAGTGTAACAGATTTAGAGCTCATTGTGAGGACCGTGTTGTTCTATATCGGTTATTGGCTTTTAAATGTGGAATTATGAAATGATATTGACAAAATATAGTGCTATTATTTTCATCTGAAGTCAATATAATATTCGTTAAATCTTTTTGTATTACTGTGACGTCACTTAAATAATATGTATGGTTCAAGAACAAGTTATTTAAATAAAAACAGCGATAAAAAAATCAATAAAATTGTGTTTATGTCTATAAGTTGCTGATTTATTTTAGATGGAAGCTTGGTAATTAGAACTAGGGGAGAAAGAACTATGGAGACGTCAACTTAATCATTCAGTTGTTCAGATCCTTTATTCTTGTCCGAATCCCACTAGTGCTTAGTTGTGTAGCTTGAGATAATTGAAGGAACTAAATGTACACCTTAAAAGTGAGTTCAGGATAAATGTCACTTATTATACGTCTTATTATTTAGTTAAGAGATCCAGTGATTTCTTGAATATACTCAGAGGCAAATAAAACGTTTTGCGCATCACTGATACCCTTAACAAGAGTACTCTAATGAGAACTTAATTTTAAGCAGTGTTGACCCTGTTTTCTATGTTCGGGTAGTTTTTTTTTTTTAAATTATGATCAAAGATATGTGTTTCCACTTTTTCCTATTTGTTTGAAAAATCAAACGTCTATTAAAAGAAACCATTTTCAATCATTTTTTTCTTTCTCACTGTATTTTTTGCCACCAGATTACTTGTCGGTCCGACGGTGAATTATTACAGAGAAAATATCTTTACAGGAGCATGCGCAATTCAAATCTTGTTTAGCTATATCGATTTATAAGAATAATGAAATTATAGTGTTAAAAAACATGTAGCTCTACTTTCTACGTCTGCATTATACATGTTAACCTTCACTGGGTTTTAATTATTTCGTCTCTAATTAACGACGTTTAATATTCCGCTTTGTTTGTTTTTATTTTCTACCGTTTCTCGACCAGTAGCAATAGGTAGGTTATAAGTGTTACAGTCAGTTCTTACTGTTCCATTAGAGTAACTCTAAAGTGGGTGGTGGGTGCTCTATCATTTAGTAATTGGGTATACGGTTAAATGCACATAGTCCTAGAGTACGTTTGAACGAAACTTTGAAAAAACATGGACACAATTCTTTCTTCTTATCTTCCAGTGTTAAAAATATTAACCCTATAACTACCGAGGGGTGCGGTTTGACCCCCCTAACGTTTTTGGAATATTAAATTGTTTGTATACCAAGTTGTCCGTGAACTTATGACTTTGTTACTTTCGCGGTCACTAATTAACGTAACTGTAATTGTTCCACTACTTATTACGTGTCTTTTATGTATTTCACACAAAAATTCGGAGAGTTTACTGAGTTTGTCTGTCAGTTCCTTACAACGGTCTAGCTGCACTTTCTCTTCACCGCGTGGAATAGAAACTTAAATTCCTACGTTGCAAGTATGTAAAAGTACCACTTACCTACCGAAGGACCAGTTATTTTTTTTTATGTTGGACATTTAGACATCCAGACATACTTAGTATGTTTCGATATACGAGCCCTGCCGGCGGTTAATTACACAAAAATACTATCTGAAACATTCATCGATCCATTCAAATTAAAATCATATTAAAACTAATAAATGTTCATTAATTATAAATTAAGTGGTTGTAATGAACTATTAATAATTTATTCATGTCTTCGTTCCAAGTGTAAACGTATATTAAAGTTTCTTGTGTTGGAACAGAAGTACACGCACATAGCTTAGAACCGTAACTACGGCAACCATTTTTATTCTCAGTATTTTTAAAATACGGCGTTATGAACAAGTACGTTTATTATATTTTTATTAGAAACATTAATGCAGTATTAAATAGCACAATATATCGAAAAACACGATTAGTATTCAAGGGACGATAGGGTTTGCGTGTTACTCTAAAACGGAAACAAAGGCGATGTTCATGGTAGAAAACAAAACACGAATATAAACGGTTCGGAATATGAGTATTGTACAGTCGCGCCACCTATCTATTTGGAAAAAATATTGTTGATAGTTGGTATAAATATCGTATATTTTTATTGGTGTAAGGTCTTCTGATAAAAGTGATATGGGCGAGTTCATAGTTCTAAGTTATTATACATTTCGCCTTCCTATCGTCCCTGTCACTCGACGACAGTTGGTCGCACTATTGTGTTCATCCCTTTAAATTTTCACAAAACGTAAGGGCGTTATACACAAACGATCAATCCCACTATTCCTTGATAAAGAGAAGCCCAAGAGTGGGTGGTGTTTACCTGACACTTTCCTTCTAGTACGTTACTTTAAAGTTAGGGACGTCAAGCAATAGATACCCTACGTCTAGCTTACAGCGAATTCCAAAAAACAAAGTTCCAGTAAGGATGTTTGTTTGTTTGTAGATTTTTTTTAAAAAGTGTTCGTTTTAACGGATTTTCTCCCCCTGCATTTTCGAATTAAATGGTTGTGTTTACCCATGACATTACAATGAAATGGTTGTGTTCAGGCAAATTATTTCAACATAATTACTGATTTTATCAGTGAAAATGTTAATAAACAGTTGTGTTTACCTATAGATGTTTGAATGACAGAATTGTGTTTATACATGTTTGAATCACAGTATTGTGTTTATCTATAGATGTCTGAACGAGAGTATTATGTTTATCTACAGATGCTCGAATGACAGTATTGCGTTTATCTATAGATGTCTGAAAGAGAGTATTATGTTTATCTACAGATGTTCGAATGACAGTATTGTGTTTATCTATAGATGTTTGAATGACAGTATTGTGTTTATACATGTTTGAATGATAGTATTGTGTTTATCTATAGATGTCTAAAAGAGAGTATTATGTTTATCTACAGATGTTCGAATGACAGTATTGTGTTTATCTGCAGATGTTTGACTGAACGTATTGTGTTTATCTACAGATGTTTGACTGACAGTATTGTGTTTATCTACAGATGTTTGACTGACAGTATTGTGTTTATCTATAAATGTTTGACTGACAGTATTGTGTTTATCTGTAGATGTTTGACTGACAGTATTGTGTTTATCTATAGATGTTTACTGACAGTATTGCGTTTATCTATAGATGTTTGAATGACAGTATTGTGTTTATACATGTTTGAATGACAGTATTGTGTTTATCTATAGATGTCTGAAAGAGAGTATTATGTTTATCTATAGATGTTTGAATGACAGTATTGTGTTTATACATGTTTGAATGATAGTATTGTGTTTATATATAGATGTCTAAAAGAGAGTATTATGTTTATCTACAGATGTTCGAATGACAGTATTGTGTTTATCTGCAGATGTTTGACTGAACGTATTGTGTTTATCTACAGATGTTTGACTGACAGTATTGTGTTTATCTATAGATGTTTGACTGACAGTATTGCGTTTATCTATGGATGTTTGAATGACAGTATTGTGTTTATACATGTTTGAATGACAGTATTGTGTTTATCTATAGATGTTTGATTGACAGTATTGCGTTTATCTATAGAGTTTGACTGACAGTATTGCGTTTATCTATAGATGTTTGACTGACAGTATTGTGTTTATCTGTAGATGTTTTAATGACAGTATTGTGTTTATCTATAGATGTTTACTGACAGTATTGCGTTTATCTATAGATGTTTGAATGACAGTATTGTGTTTATCTATAGATGTTTACTGACAGTATTATGTTTATCTATAGATGTCTGAAAGAGAGTATAATGTTTATTTACAGATGTTCGAATGACAGTATTGTGTTTCTCTGTAGATGTTTGACTGAAAGTATTGTGTTTATCTATAGATGTTTGACTGAAAGTATTGTGTTTATCTACAGATGTTTGATTGACAGTATTGTGTTTATCTATAGATGTTTGACTGACAGTATTGCGTTTATCTATGGATGTTTGAATGACAGTATTGTGTTTATACATGTTTGAATGACAGTATTGTGTTTATCTATAGATGTCTAAAAGAGAGTATTATGTTTATCTACAGATGTTCGAATGACAGTATTGTGTTTATCTGTAGATGTTTGACTGAAAGTACTGTGTTTATCTACAGATGTTTGACTGACAGTATTGTATTTATCTATAGATGTTTGACTGACAGTATTGTATTTATCTATAGATGTTTGACTGACAGTATTGTGTTTAGTCCAAATATCGTGAGGTCTAAGCAGTAATCTAATTCCATTAGGTGCTGCTATACCCTTGGCCCGTTTAGAAATGTGAGTAGTGCTTCACGTGACGTCAAGCATATTGGGTCTCACTTTACGGATGCGTTACTGCTTTGTGGTGCATGAGTTGCTCGCGTGGTACTCTTACATTAAGTCCATAAAAAAAGTTTAAGAAAAACAACGAAAATATGAAGTAGGAAATTGCACCAAACACACTCGCCCTTTCAGCCTTGGGGGCTTTATAATGTGACGGTCAACCCCACTGTTCGTTGGTAAACGAGTAGCCCAAACGTTGGCGGTGGATGATGATGACTAGCTGCCTTTCCTTTAGTCTTACACTGCTAAATTAGGGACGGCTAATGCAGATATACCCTTTGTGTAGCTTGGTGCGAAATTAAAAAAACAACAACAAAAAACAATACAACAAAAACCACTATTTAGTTATTTATTAATAAACATGAACACAATTGACTGTAGTTATCTGTAACACAGATTAAAAATTAAGGCCAAAATGATGTTGGGTTGAGTGTGACCTAGTATCTTGTGCCGGACTGTAAACTGAGATTCGTGGTTCGCAGTCTGTTTACGGCAAAAAGCGAGCTCCACGTTTTGAGGACAAGAGCGCGTTATAAGAATGACAGTCAAATACCATTATTAGGTAATACAAGAATAGCCCAAGTGTTTTGGTAGCGTTCTAGCTGCTTTTCCTCTAGTCTACATGTTCTAAACTGAGGACGGAAACATGCAGAAAGCCCTTTGTGTAATTTAACGTGAAACCTCTGAAACAAATACTGACTTTTCCAGACTATTGTACAATCAATTTGGTATGATATCACTTTTGGTGATATACATACAATGACATGACCGGGAGAAACTATGTGTTTCGTAGTACATATAGACGAAAATATCATGCGACTTAAGTAAATCAAAATTGGTTCCCTTCAAATTCTGCCGAAGAAATCGTTGGATCAAAAATTGTTTTCCTTATCTAAAGACTGGAGTGAACTTATTTCTTGTTGTTTGTTTCTTGTTCTTTTATTGCAATGCCATTTTTATTTGCTTCAGTCAAGTTCACAGCGCCCCCTATTGGTTCATCGATAAGGCTTAACGACAACCAAACTTAATTCAAAGCGCCCCCAGTGATTCAAGACACCAAAATTCGGGTTTCACATTTCGAATTGCGCAGAGCACAGGTAACCCATTGTATAGTTTTGTGCATAGTAACAATTAGACTTAATTCATAGCACCCCTTGTGGCTCGGCGGTAAATGTTTATTTAAATCGTTTAACAGCTTGCTACTGAACCATCGGAAGTGGAGATAATAGACAGTATGTATGTCTTTAAATATTTTCATACTGTTATCTCCTGCTGTCTCATCGGTAAGTTTGATCGCTTGAAACGATAAAATTCAGGATTCGATTCCTAATGGGAGGACAGAATGCTGATATCTCATTGTATAGCTTTACATTAAAACACACAAACCAGACTTTAATTATTCATATCAAACTAAGTGTGAACATTCGTAGACCTTATTATTCATAACTAATTACTTTTCTACATATCGTAATGTTTATTTTATTCCAGCCCTGACGTTTTTTATACACATTCCACCATATAGGCGACTTTATTTTGGTCATGAAATGACATAGTATACATAGATTTCTTATATTTTATGTTAAACGTATGACGACAATTACACTATTCTGGAAAATAGAGAAAATTATTTTAAACCAACTTCTTTTATTAAACAAAATATTCCATTTTAAACAACGTCTTTACTTTCTGTTCATGTCTTATCTGTAAAAACACCCTTTATCCCTATATAATGATCGTTTTTAAGTAAAAATAGAAAGCATTGGAACAAAAAAATTTCATAAATAAAACTTTTATAACTTAAGAAATTACTTTTTACTTATTCAACATTTCCGTCACTGACTAGTCCTGGTAGTAAATAGAAACTTCAATCACTGACTAGTCTTAGTAGTGAATAAATGCTTCAATAACTGACTAGTCCTGGTAGTGAATAAATGCTTCAATAACTGACTAGTCCTGGTAGTGAATAAATGCTTCAATAACTGACAAGTCCTGGTAGTGAATAGAAACTTCAATCACTGACTAGTCCTGGTAGCGAATACATACTTCAATAACTGACTAGTCGTGGTAGTGAATAGAAACTTTAATTATTGATTTGTGTTTTATAATACCAAAAGTAAAATGTCTAACTCTTTCATGACCTATCGTGTTTTGTCATTAAATAGTAGCTCTTTCCACCATGGTTATTCATTAAGGGCTAACACCTCTAATAATTAGACGTTGTCGACACAATTTATCTGTTTTGGATATTCACGCAAAGCTAGACAAGGACTACCAGCATCTGATCCTCCTAAACTGTTGACTAATAGATGAAAGACAGAGAAGCCATTTAACAGCATCCACCACATGATCGAGCAATGATATTTGACTGTCATCCTCATAACACCTCCTTGAGACTAAAGAACGGAGCACCATTAGCGACCAATGCCCGCGAATAATGTACCCTCTGATCTATAGTCTAACCAATGGGCGCAAATCATCTACCTTCTGATCCATAGTTCAACCAATGGACGCAAATCACGTACCCTCTAATTCATAGTTTAATCAATAGATGTGAATCACGTACCATATGACCCATAGTTTAACCAATGGACGCAAATCACGTCCCCTCTAATTCATAGTTTAATCAATGGATGTGAATCATGTACCATATGACCCATTATTTAACCAGTGGACATGAATCGTATACCATACGACCGACACACAGTTCAGCAAGTTGACTAGCACACCGTACCCAGCTCAAAGAACATCTCTAAAACTTTAGATGTTAAGATAAATTTATACAGTAAAACCTGTCTAAGGCGGAATCGCACGGGACCGAGTAAAATTTCCGGCTTAGACAGTGAATATGCATTTCCTTAATTATATATAATTTTTGAGCAGAACGTTATACTTGCTTGATTCAAGGGAAGTAAAATGTTTGAGAATAAAGTTATTATACTGTTTATGCTATATTTATTAGAATAAGAACAAAAACAATATTCAAAATATACATAAGTACACAAAATCTTAATCAAATTTATTTGAAGAAAGTGTCCAATTTCAACTGTTTCGTTTTTCAGTAGATTTTCTCATGCGGTTAAAAAAGAACTCGAATTCTACTGTCTTTTCATGAAGTTCATCTTCCCCCTTCATATTCCCATACAATTTTATAGCGTTAATATATCTTAACATGTGCGGTGAAGTACAAATTTATATTTCCTCATTATCTTTTCCATTTTGTTCATCTTCTGATTCTCTCACACTGTTACCATCTTGTGATTCTATTATAGATTTTAAATCAATTTCATTAGTTTCTGTTAAAACATTCTTGTCAACGTCCACAAAACTTTCCACATTCATAGAATCATCTACATCAATCTTTTCAATAGAGTTTGGATTTCATTAGAATCGTCATAACAAACCACTTCTCAACAATCTTCGCCATTATCAAGAATAAATCCACAGTTTTGAAATCACTTTATTACACATTCATCTTTTAAACATTTGATTGAATGACTTAAAAATTCAATTGCATCTAACATGTTAAACTTTCATGGACATTTCGATGCTCTCTTACAATCGTCTATGTTTACAATAATATGCTGAAGCATCAATTTTCTGTAATTCAATTTTTCTACACTGTATAATTCCATTATCTAGTGGCTGTAGAACTGATGTTGTACATGGAGGTAGAAAGACCAAACGAACATTTGAAAGTTGAACTTTTGGGTGACAAGTTAGTTACATTATCTAGGAAAAGTAGAATATTCCTATTTTCTTATTCCATTCTTTTGTTTATTTTTTTTTTAATTCCTCGAATATAGTACTTGTCATCCACGCTTTATTATTCGCTTTCCATTACACAGGAAGTTTATTCTTCCTTAAATGTTTGAAACAGCGCAGATTTTCACATTCACTTATTACCCATGGTACATTTCCCTAGATTTTAAAATTATGGAAGATAGGAATTTATTTTTCGTGAGAATTATTTAAAGAGTAGAATTTTGCACTTAAAGACAAATATATTTCTACAAATTATGAATCTAATTTAACTGAGAAAATAATGGCAGCAGATAAAAGAACAGAATATATTTAACCAATACTTACTGTAACAAAATGCTCGAGAATCCATTAATATTTAAAGAAATTATTAATTAGATAAGAAATTAATATTTAACCAAAAACATCTTTTTTCGCCTTACTTAGGTTCTAATCCTACGTGTTGATAAGTGATAGTTTTCTGTTCGCCTTACGCAGGTTTCGCCATATAGAGGGTTTTTTATAAGACAGATGTTAAGATAATGCTACAAAACGTTGATATTTCCGGCTTGTACAGATTTCCGTCCTATGCAGTTTCCGGTTTACACAGGTTATACTGTATTATTATAAGTCAGTATGTTGTTTATTTTTATTTAAAGAAAAATTAAAATTAATAGCTTTACACAAAGCCATTTATACGGTTGCACCCATTTTTGAATAATACACATATGACCACAAAACCATCTCTAGCTCGCCGCCTCTAACTTCAGAAGATACACCAGAGGGAAAGAAAACTAGTTCAACGCCATCCTCAAGAATATTGGGATTGACCATAACTTTATAACGCCCTCAGACTTCAAGACATGTTAAAGTGAAGTCTAGGTTAGTGTTAACAAATGTATAACTTTTGAATTCGTTTTCTTGGTAAGATGGGGTGATAGTCAGACAGTCTGACTAAAGATTTGTCAAAAAATTCTTAAAGTCTTTTACGTTTTTTTGTACAAAAATAGATAAAAGATTTAAGTTACTTTTGCTTTACGTCAGAGTTATATTAATTATGTCCAAACCCTCGTAGATGTTCATGTTTGTTTCCCGTTGTTTCTACATTTGGTAAAGGTTGTATAATTTTAAATTTTACTGTATCATCGATGTATATTTTTTTATATAGTGACTGAAATAACAAGCAGTCTTATGGTACATAAGTTTCTGATTTTTGACTGCACAATTTATATTTTATCAATATGAATATTTAAATACAGGAACGTGAATTACCTTAAATCAAGGTGAAAGAAAGACAGTCATGTAATAAGATCTATACAGTTACTAACCGCAAAGTTACACATTAAAAAAAACCACACATATAAAATGACCTGCGGAGACAATCATAATTTTCATTTACCATTTTTTATCTCTACAGTGTTTTCTAGTTTTGTTTCACATGTACGTAAGATTATATATTATAGCGTTGGTTATCTTTGGGTCGTGTAAAGCTATGTAAAACTTTATTAATTAAGGCATTTTTTAAACTTTTCATTGTTTGTTTTAGAGAAAAGCCATGTGGGGCTATCTGCTCTGTCTACCGCGGAGAATCGAACCCCGGATTTTAGCGTTGTAAGTCTTCAAAATTATAGTTATCCCACCGAGGTACTTCAGTTTGGTAATCTTCTTTCTGTTGAAGTGAAGTTATAGTTACGGTTTGTTTTTTTAACTGTTCGATACCGATGAAGTTTTTATAGTTTGTGAAAACAATGGAAATTTGTAACTGTTTTATGTAAAGTCACTAATTATGTTGCCTGTGTCAACTGATCTAACTACGCCCCAACCCATTTCAGTCTTAGGCCTAATGTACTTTGATAGTCTATTTCAGTAACAAAACTGAAACCATCTAAACTCGCAAAACTAAACTGGCACCTAGTTAAAGTAGCAACAAAGCCAGTCCATGGATAACACATTCTAAATAGCAACTCACAGAAGAGGGCTCACGCTACCTCCCATCTTCTAGAAAAGCACAAACAAACAGTGTGTATTAATATACACGTTATAAATACTTGATAACAGAATCTAAATTACGTACAGGTTGTTGGTGAATGACATATTTAACGAATAAAAATCAAAAGTGGCTCAATGGTAAGTCTAAGGGCTCACATCGCTAAAATCCAGATTTTGATATTCGTGGTGGGCACTACACAGAGAGCCCAGTGTGCAGTTTCGTGCTTACAAATAAATAACGAGACAATTGCTAATATTTGATGCATCAATTACTATTACCAAAAATAGATATTGAAACGTTTAATTCAAAAGAAATGTGATATTTATTAGTATATTACATCACATCCCTACAATCAGTGATGTCTACAATGTCACATCCCTACAATGTTGAGCATTCGACATTTATTTTAATTATGTGTTTTTTTTTTAATACGGAAAAATATCGCTATGAAATAAATGACCTGTTATGAGTTAAACCTACTTTGCTAATATATGTTAAGCCTAGTTTCCGTTTGTTACTGTACTAGCAAACAGTGGCTCAAGCTTACTTTTTGGATTACTGATACAGTTGAATAAACCTGTGTTTTTGCTTATTGGTACAACTGTTTAAACACATGTTTTATGTTTGATAACAAAGTGAGTTAAGCGTAGTCTGTTATCCTTATGCAGTGAGTTAAACTAACGCTTTATGCTTGCTAATAGAGTAAGTTAAGCCTTGTATTTTGTTTGCTAATACAATGACTTAAATCTGCTTCATGGATGATAACAGTTTAAATTGTCTGAATTCATACAAACGTTTTTCAAAACATGTAAAAAACATAAGATGTCAGGATTATTTCAAAGAAAAACGTGAGTAACAAAAATATTTATTTTCAGTTACAAGTTATATTTGATCCACCACCATGGTATTGCAAAAACGAAGAAAAAAGTTTTAACCTTAAGATTTATATAGTGAACCATAAAACCCTACAATCTTAATACTTTTCTGTTATCAAAAATTGTTATATAAAAAATTTAAAAAGATGTTCGTTACAAATAGGAGAGTAAATAGATGAATATAAAAACCTTGTTCATTGCTTTTAGTTGATTAGTTCCAAACATTTTATCTGGAAACCCGAACAGTCACTTACTGTTACGAATTTCAGATTATTCGGTGGTGTTGAACAAACAACAACAATAACCACTAGATGTTATAGCTATATAATACTACCATATACAGATACTCCTTGCAGTAATGATGTTATTTGATTTTCTTTATCTCCATGATTCTTTCTTCTGGACAGAGAATTTCATTATTTATTAAACCAGACGTGGGTGGGTCCTGGGCGTGTCAGAGCAAAATAGAAGGGCTGTCATAGTTTCTATGGTTGTCTCTGAAAACTGCTTTGAAATAAGATGAAGGCTTGATGTGTTAACAGTATTGTACGAAGACAGATCTCTTGATGTGTTAACAGAACAGCATTGGATAAGGACAGATCTCTTGATATGTTGACAGAAAAGTAACGGATTAGGGCAGATCTAATGTGTTAACAGAAAAGTAACGGATAAGTGCACAAGATTGAGAGTAAGTACAAACTAATCTTGAGAACTTCCGTTTTAAGAAGGGCTTTTTTGTGATACGTCATGAAATATGTTAGGTTTTTACAACAAGACAGTCATATTGAGGTTATAGTTAATGGTGTTCTTGTACGATGACCGCAAATTGTTCTTTTAAACAAAGGTCACGTTAAAGGTTAAGATATTTTTCACCACAGTGTCATGAACTACGTCTGAATCGTATTTCGTTTTGTTATAATGCTTTTCTTCGTCGCCGTCAGGATATACACACGTATTCTTCTTTTCAAGATTTGGACGAGATATACTTCATATATAAATTACAATAAATGATTCGGATTAGAACGTTATTTTTTCCCAGAAGTTGCTAAGCAACCGCATGTATCGACAATACGAGGTCTTACGTCAGTGAAAACCAACAACAACAGATACAGCTAGATGGTGCTTTACATGTAACTTATATTAAACACTATCGATTAGATGATTCACTATGTAGTTATAAATCACGTGCTTCACAAAAAAAATGATTTTCTTCTCTCTACACACCAACACAATTACCGACGACATCAGACATCCGTTTGGCTGCTTTTCTTATACAGTATTTCTTCAGTTCTTACTTTTGTCTCGGGAGTTGACGTAGATTTCCAGATTTCTTCCACTTCAAGTAGGTCTAGCGGAATCTGCAAGAAACAATGCAGAGGAAATGGCTAATAAAGAATCCAAAAGGTAAAACGTTCAATTGACCATACGAAAACCAAAAGTGTAAAAACGATCCTCCAAATAAGGTAAACAGACATAAAAACAACGTATCGGAAAGAGATAGGGGATCCTTCAGTTAACATTCGGAAATTAACCCCTCATGCCACGCCCGGAAAACCTTAATGATACATGCTAGGTTTCCGTTACAATCAGTCCAGTTTTTCGTTTATATGCTCAAATACACACACAGAGAGATAAACTTTTATCAAATGACGGTTACAATATACACAAATTATTAAATGATCTGGACCTACCTCTACAGTCGGGGGAACTTTCTCAAATGTATGATCAGGATTGGGTGCCATCTGAAAAGTTGGACAGCGTGATGTTTGGCCAGGGAAGGGGTGGAAACAGAACATTCCACAAAGAATACCTTTGAACACCAGAGTTGTCAGAATCCTGCAAGATTTTAATATGTATGCTCACACACATTCTACACATATGAAACTCCGTTACACTTAACTTCTTGTAACTGTATGTATATATATTTTTTTTTCTCAAAATCAGAAAGAAAAAGGTTAATATATTATATCGTGAGAAACATCAACTCAGTTCATTGGTATAATTTTCTAGTCTTAAAAATCATCTCCTAAGTAAGTACTCCCAAACCCATACATCAATCGAAGAACCTCTGCCCTAGGTCAGTTTATGTCACAAGGTCATCGAAAGGTCAATTTCGTTTCCAAGGACAGCCAGTATCTTTGAAATGCTTTGCTTGGACGAATTAATGGAAACATTAATTACATTAATTAAACATTTGTGGATTTTATAGAAAGATTGTTAACCTACAGATGACCTGAGAAGGTCGAAATGTTATTCTGTAATTTATTTTAAAGGTTTAATACACATATCAACCGTCTTGAGAATACATTTTTTACTTCAAGTGGGTTTCTTGTCAATAGTTTTCAAAGTAAAACTAAAAATAATCACCCGACATAAATATACGTATTAAATGAGATTTAATAATAAAGTCATTACACATTAGTAAACAATAACTTAAATAGTAGTAACGTCACCCACGTAAATACACATTCTGGTATATATAGGTTTGTCTTCACTAGCCGTCCCTAATTTAACATCGTAAGACTAGAAAGTAACTAGTCGTTACCACCCATCACTAACACTTGGGCTACTCTTTTATTAACGAATAGTGGGATTGACCGTCACATTATAACGCCCACACGGCTGAAGGGGCGCCACTGTTTGATGTGACGTGGATTCAAACTCGCGACCCTCAGATTACGAGTCTAGAGTCCTAACTACCTGGCCATGCCGGGCCAACCATACAGAAACAGAAGACAATGTGTTACATAGAAATTCTGTGACCCTCAGATTACGAGTCGAGAGTCCAAACTACCTGGCCATGCTAGGCCTAAATCGTTATTGATTTATATTTTCCTCGTTGCAAAATTTTATTATGCATTCTATGTGTCGTTTTTTATTTTGTTATTGGCGCAAAGCTACACAAAGGTTTTTCAATTTTTCCATTGCAGGATCGAACCTGGAATGTTTGCGTAGTAAGATCTATCGCTGACCCTCTAGGAGGATTCTACAGGGCAGGTACGTTTCTTTGATTTGTATTTTCTTGTATAAAAAATTACAAATTATAACAGTACAAATGTAAAATGTGACGACATAAAGGCTGCAGTTTTGGAATATAACGTTTTTCAAGAACTTTCTAGAAACTACGTCACAGACACATGTTCCCTACATGTTACCGTTAAAATGTTGAAAATGGTTCAAGATTACTTTAACTTGTATCAGATAAATTTATTCTAGCAATCAACGACATGATCTCGTGAACATAAAAGTTGAGACACGAAAAATGCAGTTTTTTGTTTTGTTTTCCTTCTGGAACGACAGTAATAAGTGAGGCCTAGGGAGTTTATTATGGTTCAGAAACTTTCCCCTTGTTATTGCCACCATTATACGAAATCGTGCTTCGTGTGGTACGACGGTTAACTATATTCAACACTTCAGGCACCGTTAAAAACAATGACATTATTACAAAAAGACACACCAACAAGTTCGTGCTTAATGTAGCACGTGACATTTCTGAACTCTCTCCATTTTACGCCTCATTTCGCTTTCATTTTATAAATTTGGTAGTTTTCAGTTAACTTATGTGTCTACTTTAACCTGATTTTGGAACATTTACCACAGTTTTCGACAAAACGATTTAAAACTTTGATCCCCCCCCCCTAAGAATACAAACGAAGAACTATTTTGTAAAGAATTGTGATGAATCCCCTCGGTGGACTCAGCAAATAACCCGATGTAGCTTTGCTAAAAGAAAACACACACACATACACATCATTCGCAAGAACGAATAATCAGGAAAACACTGAGGTTACATCACAGTTGACCGAACCACTTCACATGAAAATTGGTACACATATTAAATATTTCGTGACAATAACTAAATTCATGCTCTGGAAATGTGAATCTTCACTGAGCAGCTCCCAGAGGCGATGCTCGTGGTAACATGAAAATTGGAATGGTTCAAAACAGATACACAGGACACACTTTCGATTTCTTTCTACTGGGTATCATTAACGGTGGGTTAAGATTTGTTTTGATTGTTTGGTTTTGAATTTAGCGCAAAGCTACATGAGGGCTATCTTCACTAATCATCCCTAATATAACAATGAAAGACTAGAGGGGAGGCAGCTAGTCTTCACCACCCACCGCCAACTCTTCAGTTTCTCTTTTATCGACGAATAGTGGGATTGGCCACAATTATAACGACCCCACGGCTGAAAGGGCAGACATGTTTGGTGTTACAGGGATTCGAACCCGCGACCCCCAGATTACGAGTCGAACACCCTGACCACCTGGCCATATCGGGGTTGATGGTTAGGGATTTTCAGGATTGGCTGCTCAGGTTTATTTCGAAATAGGCAAGAAAGAATGCATAGTCACTTTAACCAAGGGGAGTACCGTTTATCGTGAAAGTTCTCACTTAATGTACCAACATTAGCCTAACTTAGACCCCTCCCTGTTGGCTTTTATTTAATCACTTTTTTTTAAATTTTAACTTGTAACTATTTTCAATTATTTTCTTCGTCCTTATACGTTTTCATTGTTTCTCATTTCCTACAAACAATTATTTCATGGTCAGTAAGCGAAAAGTCCGAGGTTCCATTCCCTGCGGCGTACAGAGCGCTGTTAGCCGTACGCTAAAAGAATATCTCTTTCTAAAAAAATATTACATTCACGACGTATTGATTGTTTTGTTTAAGTTGGAAACAGCAGAATAACAATACAACACCCTTGGTATTACTATACAACACCCACCTTGGTGACACAGGTTAATACATTACTATACAACACCCTTCTTGGTTACACAGGTTAATTCACTACTATACAACACCCACCTTGGTGACACAGGTTAATATACTACTATACAACAACCACCTTGGTGAAACAGTTTAATCCACTACTACACAACACCCTCTTGGTGAAACATGTTAATCCACTACTATACAACAACCATCTTGGTGAAACAGGTCAATCCACTACTATACAACACTCCATTGGTGACACAGGTTTAATCCACTACTACACAACACCCTCTTGGTGACACAGGTTTAATCCAATACTATACAACACCCACCTTGGTGACACAGGTTAATATACTACTATACAACAACCACCTTGGTGAAACAGGTTAATCCACTACTATATAACACTCCATTGGTGACACAGGTTTAATCCACTACTACACAACACCCACCTTGGTGAAACAGGTTAATCCACTACTATACAACAACCATCTTGGTGAAACAGGTTAATCCACTACTATACAACACTCCATTGGTGGCACAGGTTTAATCCACTACTACACAACACCCTCTTGGTGAAACAGGTTAATCCACTACTATACAACAACCACCTTGGTGAAACAGGTTAATCCACTACTATACAACACCCCCTTGGTGACACAGGTTTAATCCACTACTAAACAACACCCACCTTGGTGACACAGGTTAATATACTACTATACAACAACCACCTTGGTGAAACAGGTTAATCCACTACTATACAACACTCCATTGGTGACACAGGTTTAATCCACTACTACACAACACCCTCTTGGTGAAACAGGTTAATCCACTACTATACAACAACCATCTTGGTGAAACAGGTTAATCCACCACTATACAACACCCACCTTGGTGAAACAGGTTAATCCACTACTACACAACACCCTCTTGGTGAAACAGGTTAATCCACTACTATACAACAACCATCTTGGTGAAACAGGTTAATCCACTACTATACAACACCCCCTTGGTGAAACATGTTAATCCACCACTATACAACACCCACCTTGGTGACACAGGTTAATATACTACTATACAACCACCACCTTGGTAAAACAGGTTAATCCACTACTATACAACACCCTTCTTGGTTACACAGGTTTAATCCACTACTATACAACACCCACCTTGGTGACACAGGTTAATATACTACTACACAACAACCATCTTAATGAAACAGGTTAATCCACTACTATACAACACTCCATTGGTGGCACAGGTTTAATCCACTACTACACAACACCCTCTTAGTGAAACAGGTTAATCCACTACCATACAACACCCCCTTGGTGAAACATGTTAATCCACCACTATACAACACCCACCTTGGTGACACAGGTTAATATACTACTATACAACCACCACCTTGGTAAAACAGGTTAATCCACTACTATACAACAACCATCTTGGTAAAACAGGTTAATCCACTACTATACAACACCCTTCTTGGTTACACAGGTTTAATCCACTACTATACAACACCCACCTTGGTGACACAGGTTAATATACTACTATACAACATTCCATTGGTGACACAGGTTTAATCCACTACTACACAACACCCTCTTGGTGAAACAGGTTAATCCACTACTATACAACACCCCCTTGGTGAAACATGTTAATCCACCACTATACAACACCCACCTTGGTGACACAGGTTAATATACTACTATACAATCACCACCTTGGTAAAACAGGTTTAACTCACTACTAATACTGCTGTCCTACTCTGTTGATGATGTGTAAAGTTCAGTATACATTACTTAATTAAATAACATATTTAATGATACTCACTCCATATTTACTGTGTTAACTTTCCACGTATTTACATTATTACTCTAATCTTGTGGTAGGTAATACGATATTTTATTAACATCATTCGATATCTTACTTTGTTACCCTAATATTATATAGTATTTCATAATATTACCCTACTGGCATGCTATATCATATTTGTTTATCCATATATCATGTTGTCTTATATCACGCCTTCTTGGTATTATTTATGTCATTATTTTAAGCTCATACAAGTGTATGTCGTCATATTTATCTAATTTTCTACCTTTACTTGTGTAACACAATTTGAATTATACTCTAAAATACCTTTGATCTATTTATAAGATTATTTAGACTAGTATGAAAAAATGTCTTCTTACTTTGTAAGATATTGACCAAATATAAACAGCTACTCAAAGTTCTACTCAGATTCACAACTTCTGCCTCCTGTTTTAACATGTTGAATTTGAAATGTTATTCAAACATTTATACATCTATTTCCTTGTATTATGAAATATAGATTTACGTGCATAGTTACGCATTATTTATCATAGTTCACATTATCTGCCTTTAATTTTGAAAACAAGTTATACCGTTATATATTATTAAGAACTAGTTTGTTATTTTCCAATTTGACTTCAGGATATATAATTTTAACTGTCCAACATCTGAACTTTAAACCTTATGCCTTCTTTCACAATAAATGTACTTTGAATTAACACAAAGTTATGGTTAGGTTGGTACTTACATCAAAGCTACTAAACAGAACACATACAATTCCATTCCGTCGGCTAATTAGGCTAAAGAACGTTGCCACAAATGTTTTCCCTAAGGCTATAGCTTCCAAAAAACATAACCTTCTTAAAAAGTCCACATTCTGTTGATTTCTCTCCACTGAAACTGTTCTTTAACCAAATTAAAAAGTTTACTCAACTACTCCACTAATGACGAAATAACGGTTATTGTTTTTACGGACTATTGGAATTCAAATTTTCCACCTACCCAAGAAGCCATAACACTCGGTTGATTCAGGTAGGTGAGGCCGTTAAGGTGAGGCTCTTGAAGCTAAGTTCGTAACAGCGTTCGTGTGAGACGTGTCGTCCAATTACCTTTATTTGTGTTTCTTGTTTTAATGGGGCTCTTGATGATCGCCACAGCCAGCAGTAGGATAAGTTTCTAATTCAAACAACTTGAAAAAAGTTGGTTATCACTATTTAATAATACCGTTTAATTATCTAAAGCTCATTTGGTTTGAACGATATCAAGGGCTAGAATCGAACTTCACAGAAATACCATGAAATCATCGGTGTATTTTAATACAATGTACTTTATGTTTGTAGTGTGATAATAGAAACAAATCCGTTATCTAAATTACAATATATATATATATATACTGGTTATTTAAAATGTAAAGTTTTTATATAACAACATATTGAAGTTTGAGAGTGTTTGAAATTAATCGTCTCATAACTGTATAGTTTAAAAAAAAAAAGTTAATTACAGAAATAATAGCCGCTAGGGAGACAACCATCTCCTACTAGCGGGTTATTAAACTAATTTTGTCGTAGTAGTAAAAATATCTGTTCACAAAATCGTTAATGTCTAGGTTCTCACAAACGCACAAAATCACGAGTCATCTTCTAATGTGATAATTATTAGAAATTTTTAATATTATTTTCAAATATCCGCTGTTCAAAATGTACAAGACGTGAAACTTACAACGTTCCACAAAATTCTCCAAGTCATTCATTCTTACTACAGTCGCTGTTTCCCAGAGGGCGGTGTTGGTTGAATTTCTAAATAATTCTAGATCTGTGGTTCGGGATCCCTTAGAAGTTCGTAAGCATTCTTAAGAGGTACGAAATGACAACGAGTTTCCATGATTTGTAATATAGTTTTGGAAATAGAAATAATGAAATGTTCGATCAAATGGAAATTATGTTTTACTTTAAAATTTGCATTGATTGTAAGAACATATGGGTGAAAGTAAAGAAAGATATGTGATAATATGCCAGACACAACATGTCTGCCATATCCATTGCCGACGTGATATTTCGTTCTATACCAGTACACTCGATTCGCAATCTGTGTGTTGTTAGCTCAATTCTTGTTACCAGTTGTGATCAATCTCATTTCTTGTTGATAAAGAATGACCTAATACTTAGTAGTGGGTGGATTTCACTAGCTTTCTTCCCTCTAGGCTATTACTTCAAAATTAAGGAAGGCTTGCTTAAATAGCCGTCGAGTAAGTTTGTGCCAAATGTAACAAACAAGAAATATATATCAGGACTCGCCAAGCTGTCTGGGATACGACATATATAGTTGTGGTCTAGGTCATATTTATATCATGAACATTGATAAACAACCAGCGTCATAGTGTAAACTAGATTAAGTAAGTATCTTTGGTTTATTATAATAATGACTGTCAAATGTCAATGTTCGATTTGAGTAGTTACCTTCCGTCTATTCTAGCAGATAGCCCTTGAATAACTTCGCATGAAATTTAATATACAAACAAACTATCCAATGTTTTTTGAATGGCTACTTTGTAACAATACAAAATTCTAACTGACCTAAAGAAATTTTTATTCAGTTTATTATAACAGGTATTTCATTGTATAACTGTACGCGGTAACTTCAAACAAACAAGTTCAAATATTAGTGCTGCCATCTTACGGCAATTTTGAAATTTTTACAATATTATGTAGCTAAAATTGTTGGTGAAATATATATTTCTAAGCCGATGATCCACTCATTTATCAGTTATACATGTTTAAACTATACGTACGTTCTTGAACTACCTTTGAACGATTTTTAAACTACACAGACAACTACAGACAAAAATATCATACCACGTAGTTAGATAAATCTTCTATAGCACATAGAGATCACAACGATAGCTCAAACCCATAATTACAGAGAGGGTTTGATTTGTTTTTCGCGCAAAACTACACGAGGGCTACCTGTGCTAGCCCCTCCCTTAATTTAGCAGTGTAAGATTAAAGCAACTCTTTTACCAACGAATAGTGGGATTGACTATCACATTATAACGATGTAGTATACGGTGTGAGTCAGACTGTGAGTCAAGTGCCCCACTAATCACTAGAACATATCAGGCCGGACGGCATGAGCGTTTAACACCATATTGTTTTCGTATCCGTGACTTTGTTGGTTACAAGTCCCAAGCGAAAAAAGTAAAAAGAAAACTATTAGTAATACAATTAGTTCACTAATTATCGTTGTGTCCCTCGTGCATGTTACGTAACAAATAATCGATTATTTTCTTTCGGTACCTTCTTTACATAGACTTTAGGAATAAGTAAAAATGTAACATTTATTCAGTATCATGGTGAGGGTGAACTTCATAAATATATTCCTTTTTTATTGTCATCATTTCACGCATGCGTATCCGTATATGACGTAATTAATTTCTGCTTTCCCTAGTTGTTTTCCTGGTATCAGTGAGGCTTTCCTCAAAGATAAACCACGTACATAGTTGCATACCACAAGGGGCATGTTCATCGGGTGAGGGAGGCAGACCCCCATTCAAATGCTCTGTCCCCCTCCACAACAGTCCTCACAGAATATATCACGATTTGGTTTTTTTAAATGTTTAAATTCACTACAACTCTCATTGGTGTGAGTGTTAACTTTTGCATTCTTCCCCTACACTCACCCCCCACCCTTTCACCAGTAAGCAGATTCGCTTTGATCTTACAGAATTATTGGATTAATAGATTCATTATTAGTTTAATTAGTAGATTACGCAAACAATGAACAGTAATAAAAGCTGGTCTGTGTAATAACTAATACGAAGATAAACAGTTTCTAATGTTAGTTGTGCATGGCTCTAAGTTTTCATGAATGACCTTCATTAAAGGTGCCTCGAAGCAATGATGAAGCAATTTTGTAACAGACCGTGTTTACATCACGACATTCCATTGTATACGTAGTTCAAACAGTGGTAAACGTACAGACTCTTACAGTAAAACTTGTAAATCAGAGCTGCAGGAGAAAAATTACTACACCCACACAGTTACTTCTAGTTCTCGTCGGTTTGCAAATCGGTTTCAGTACGCCTGTGCAAACTGGCGGATAGCTTCCTTGAAACCTCAGAAAAACTAGTCATTACCAGACGTCTCCCCCTTTCAACTTTCACATGTTGAACCTGTAGAAAGCCTTGCAAGGGACCTTATTTACGCATAATATGTTCGTGCGTGTGTGTATTGTTTTACTCTCGTGAAACACAGATTGAAGTTAAGAAGGGGAGGAAAATAATAAAGGTAAGAAAATAACAACGTTTAAGTATTAGGAAACAAATAACTTCTATAAGCGGGAAGCATTCAGGATATATCTAACTTCTTCTTCTTTTTTTTTTATAGGGCTCAGCTCCTTAATACCCGTCAGATGTAGCATAACCCCCTATCCGTAGAATTGTTTTCTGCCTCTGTTCTTTACGATATTTCAACAGATCCATTATTTAGGATTAGCTTAACTGTGTGTTTTGTAGTAGATAGCGTAAGGGGCTGCAGTTCGAAAGGTCTAAAGCTGGATATACCATTGAAAATGCTTTGGACTTTCAACCGTATATATAAAAGTGATAGGTGTAATAGTTAATCGTAGTAACGTAATTTTCCAATCATAAGGAGCACCGTGTATAAGCTGCACCTTCTACAAGTCAGCATTTCAAAACAAAACAACAACAGCAACAAGCGAACTCGTGTATAAACCGCGGCTGTAACACAGTTACCGGTAGGCTTACGTGGAAACATTTCACGTGTTTATTTGTTGTTAATAGTAGTTATTTCTTTCAAAAAAACAACGTTATAATAATATAAAATAATCAGAATTTTTCGTTTATTTTATCTTATTATATCCCAACAATTTTTGTAACGATAATGGATGACAACAACATATATGTCCATGCTTTATTCATTTAGTCAGATGTTCTAACTCATATAAGAACTTTGATGGAGGTGTTCGAAAGTATTTAAAACTTAACTTTGTCTCTAAAACGTGCTTCGCCTAAATTTAACTCTCCGAGTTCCGCGACTCCCTGATTGCGGGTTCCAATCCACGTCACGCCGAACATGTTCGCCCTTTCAACCGCGAGGGCGTTATAAAGTTACGGTCAATCCCACTGTGCGTTGGCAAAAGAGTAGTTCAAGAGTTGGCTATGGGTGGTGATGACTACCTTTGCCTCTAGTCTTATACTGCTAAATTAGGAACAGCTACTGAAGAGAGCTCTCGTGTAGTTTTGCGCGAAATTAAGAAAAAAAATCACTCTCCGAAAATTCATAAAAGTCACTCTTCAACAA
The DNA here is from genome assembly GCF_004210375.1 of Tachypleus tridentatus. Classification (NCBI taxonomy): domain Eukaryota; kingdom Metazoa; phylum Arthropoda; class Merostomata; order Xiphosura; family Limulidae; genus Tachypleus; species Tachypleus tridentatus. The sequence continues at coordinate 119,360,348 of NC_134837.1, forward strand.
AGATGTTTGTCATCATCCACGTCATTTTCTTCATGTGAGTCCTCGTTAGAGAAGACTTCATTCAAGAAACGTTTTGTGCAGTTTAACTGAAACGTTATCGATAGTATAAAATTTGTAGCGCTTCTTGAAAAAAACAAATTCGTGTACAAACCCTGGTTTTAATTGGGAAGTTACGATATTCCCAAAATAGGCGGAGGGTGCTGGTGACTATTTTCCCCTTTTCTGGTTTGTAGTTATAAATTAGGAGCGTCCATGCTTGAAACTTAAAAGTTTTTATCTGTTTAGTCTATGCAGTATAATGGTACCAAAATCGTGGGAAGGGGGACGGAGAATTAGTAGGGGGCACACAACTATGACTGTAGGAGCATACATATTATATCTAGGAGTACTAATTTAAAGGAGTAATTTAGTGACAAAATAAACATAGGAAAATTATACGTGTATAAATAAGTTATATTGCGGAGCTGGAGAGGACGACGCAATAAAACAGGCATGAGGGGGCGCCACTTGGCATGCGGTACCAGCCATTCAAATTAAACACGTTTGAAGCCCTGCAACACCAGTGTTAATATTTCGTCAATGTTTATTCGTTTTTAACCAAGAAAACGATACCAATAAGTTAGCAATTTTCGTGAAATCAAACTTGATGGATTCAGAATAAAAAACGCCCCCTGTGGCACAGCAATATGCCTGAGTACATGGAACACTAGCAACCGGGTTTTGATACCTGTGGTGGGCAGAGTACAGATAGTTTATTGTATAGGTGTGTACTTCAAAACTGATAGAAATAAAATACGTCAGTCTGAAAATACTTCAGAATGCATAGTTGTATCGTTACTTTTGGTCGACCCTATATATATATATGTGTGTGTGTGTGTGTGTGTGTGTGTGTGTTTGTGAGGATGTGTGTATATATTATACGTTCAGTGTCTACAGTATTATCTCTACTTATATATATAGATATTTAGTCCATGAAAGATTAGATGGTGGTATGTATAGAAGTAAAGGATACCCTCAATAAGTTGCACCATGCCTTGCTACCAAATGATTTAACAGGTTCAAGGTTCAGAATGTTCTGGAACTGGGAAACTTGCTGTAATTGGTTTGTTTTTTGTTAAGCACAAAGCTACACATTTGGTTACCTGCGGCATGTCTATCACAGGGATCGAAACCCCGTATTCAGCGCTCTAAGTCTACTGTAATATGACTGTATTACTAAATATAACAAAAACGCATACATTCTGGTCTTCTTCAAGGGCACTATAACAGTTGATTCACATATGGAAAGAAAGATTACGAGAATAGGCCTAACGTACAGAGAACACTACATGCACGCTGGAATAATTTCTGTCGTGTGGATTTTCAAAACCATTGAACAAAATTAAAACCTCTGTACTTGATAGAAACCACTTCAAACCATGAGGCGCTACACCCTCAGCACCCTTAGTTCTCATGACCTTTGAATGATACATTATTAAATATAATATGCCTAGATTAATTTAAGAAAGACAAGTGATCACACCACATTTCATCACGCAGTTAAAGGAGATCTATCATATTTAACAACACACGTTTATGCTATATTCTGTGGATGGGCCAGTGATTAGCTTTACAAGACTGTGAATCCCAGGTTCGCTCCCTTTTGCTGTAAAAAAAATATACTTTACACTTCTGGACCGTGAGTATGCAATGGAAAAAAACAACGCAAAAAAACAGACATTAACATTATACTCCTGTTGTTCGATAAATAAAGAATACCCTGAGAATTGGCGGCTGGTATTGTTGTTTATCTACCTTCTCTTTAATCTAATAGTTCAAAATAAAGGTCGGTTATGGCTATACGCAAATATCTCTTACATATCCTTGTGCGAAACTCCTAGAATAAACAAACAAACTTTTCCAATAAGCAAATGAACGGTTCAAGAAATTTTTACAATTTTTGTCCAGAACGAATAGGTTAAGCACGTAGGAACGTTTATTCATTTACATATTTGGAATAAATTAACCGTTTCAACTTAACATAGGTCCAGGCTAATTGATTCGTTATTAAGTGGAGCAGACATACGATTAGACATTACTGTAAGTCGTTAACATTTCGAACAGAACACTTCAACATATTCTTGTTATAAGAGTGTACTCAATAATGAAGCTAATGCACTGTTAAAAACGATACATTGAATCAATGGTAACCTCTTATCGTATAGGAAAGATTAGTATGTCGTTTATCATTGAAACATAGTTAAATACTGGTAAGTCACAATACTGGATGTTACATGTTATGTTCTAGAATTCTTTAATATAACGCTTTACGAACACTTTAATAACTGTATTTATTGTTATAAGGTAATTATATGTAGGGTTTTGTTTAATATAACGGTGGTACAAAATGTTTATATATTTTGTAAAAAATTGTATATTTTTCTGAGGTAATCGTTGTACGCCATTACTTAATATAACTCAATACATATATTGTTCTGAGGTAACTGTTGTACTTGTAATTGTTTACTATAACGGTAGTACACACTGTTTAAATGTGTTATATTATTATGAGAGACTTACGTAGGGTATTGTTTACTATAACACACTGTTTAAGAAGGTGTTTTATGTTTTCTCATGCTGGACATTAACACTGATGATAGTAACTGTGTTATCAAAAGTAATTGGCTGAAACTGACAATAAATATTTTACCTTTCATTGTTACAAACAGCGTTAGATTATTTGTGTTTTTAGACTTAGTATATAACAATCACAGAAATGAGAACCGTGAGATTTATCTAGGAAGATTTGAACGTTGTCCAGGTATTTCAGGAACTATCACAGAACTAAGAACCCTAAGTTCTATTGAGGAATGGTTGACTGCTCTCCAGATGCTTCAGAATTTATCCCAGAATAGAAAACCCTAGTTTATATTCAGAATCGTTTT